>NC_080386.1:67818127-68118127 GCF_014773155.1 Arachis stenosperma
TTCCGGACTTCCATAGGAAGAACCTACTGAGTTTCTGGCACACTTCTTACAAATTGCTGACACAATATGTGATAAAGAAGTGGATCAGGATGTCTACAGATTATTGCTGTTTTCATTTGCTGTAAAAGACCAAGCTAAGAGGTGGTTAAATAACCAACCCAAAGCCAGCATAAGAACATGGAAACAGTTGTCAGACAAATTTCTGAATCAATATTTCCCTCCAAAAAGGATGACATAGCTAAGGATGGACATTCAAGGCTTTAAACAAGAGGATAATGAATCTCTTTATGATGCCTAGGAGAGGTACAGAGAGATGCTAAGGAAGTGCCCCTCGAAAATGTTTTCAAAATGGGAGCAGTTAGACATATTCTATTACGGGCTTATAGAAAAAGCCCAAATATCTCTAGACCACTCAGCTGGTGGATCTATACACATGAGAAAGACAATTGAAGAGGCTCAAGAGCTCATTGATACAGTTGCTAGAAATCAGCATCTGTACTTAAGCAATGAGTCCTCCATGAAGGAAGAAGCTAAAGCAGTATCCACTAAACTTGGTCCTCCAGAACAAGTTGCTAAACTCAATCAACAATTATGTCTTCTAACAAAACAGCTAGCAGAATTCAAAGAGATGCTACAAGAAACCAAATATGCTAACCAGAATATGGAAAAATAATTCAATCAGACAAAACAACAGTTATCCAAACAGATACTAGAAGAGTGCCAAGCTGTTCATTTAAGGAGTGGGAAGACATTAAATACCTCAACTCAAAGCAGCAAAAAGCCAAGAAAGGAACAATTGATAGAGGATGAGCAAATCACTGCCCAAAATCCCTTTGAGGACAATAAGAGCCCAGAGAGGAATACTTCTGGCATTCAAATGCCAGAAAAGGGTAAAGAATTGGCATTAAATGTCCAGTGGATGCCCAATTCTAGCGTTCAAACGCCAGAAAAGGGTGGAAAGACTGGCGTTAAACGCCCAGTGGGTGTCCAGTTCTGGCATTCAAACGCTAGAAAAGGGTGGGAATATGGTGTTAAACGCCCATCCAGCCCCCAGTCCTGGCGTTCAAATGCCAATGAGGGTTCAGACACCTGCAAGTGCTGATAATAACCCCTCTAAGAAGGATTCTCCAACCACCTCTGTAGGAAATAAACCTGCAGCAACTAAGGTTGAAGAATACAAAGCCAAGATGCCTTATCCTCAGAAACTCCGCCAAGTGGAACAGGATAAACAATTTGCCCGCTTTGCAGGCTATCTCAGGACTCTTGAAATCAAGATTCCATTTGCAGAGGCACTTGAGCAAATACCCTCTTATGCTAAGTTCATGAAAGAGATCTTAAGCCATAAGAAGGATTGGAGAGAGACTGAAAAAGTTTCTCACTGAAGAATGCAGTGCAATCATTTTAAAGAGCTTACCAGAGAAGCTTAAAGATCCTGGAAGCTTTATGATACCATGCACATTAGAGGGTACTTGTACATGCATCCACTATCAGGAAGCTTGGTTTAACTGAAGAACTCAAACCAACCAGAATATGCCTCCAACTTGCTGATGGTTTGGGCAAATTTCCATCAGGCGTGGTTGAGGACATGATTGTCAAGGTTGGCCATTTGCCTTTCCTACTGACTTTGTAGTGCTGGAAATGGAGGAGCACAAAAGTGCTATTCTCATTCTAGGAAGACCTTTCCTAGCAACTGGACGAACTCTCATTGATGTCCAAAAGGGGGAAGTGACCCTGAGAGTCAATGAGGATGAGTTTAAGTTGAATGTTGTCAAAGCTATGCAGCATCCAGACACATCAAAAGACTGCATGAGAGTTGATCTTATGGACTCTCTGGTGTAAGAGGTCAATATGACTGAGAGTCTCGAATCAGAGCTAGAGGACATCTTTAAAGATGTTCAGCTCGATCTGAAAGAACCAGAGAAAACAGAAGAACCTCTGAAAACTCCTCAGAAAGGGGAGAAGCCTCTTAAACCCGAGCTCAAACCACTACCACCATCCCTGAAATATGCATTTTTGGGAGAAGATAACACTGTTCCTGTAATCATAAGCTCTACCTTAGAGCCACAGGAAGAGAAAGCACTAATTTAACTGCTAAGGACACACAAGACAGCTCTTGGATGGTCCATAAGTGATCTTAAGGGCATTAGCCTAGCCAGATGCATGCACAAGATCCTATTGGAGGATGATGCCAAGCCAATGGTTCAACCACAAAGGCGGCTGAATCTAGCCATGAAGGAGGTGATGCAGAAAGAGGTCACTAAATTACTAGAGGCTGGAATTATTTATCCTATTTTTGATAGCCCCTGGGTAAGTCCTGTCCAAGTAGTCCCCAAGAAGGGTGGCATGACAGTGGTTCACAGTGAAAAAAATGAACTGGTTACTACAAGAACAGTTACAGGGAGGCGTATGTGTATTGACTATAGAAGACTCAATACAGCCACCAGAAAGGAAAATTTTCCTTGACCGTTCATAGAGCAGATGCTAGAAAGACTGGTAGGTCATGATTACTACTGCTTTTTGGATGGCTATTCAGGTTACAACTAAATTGCAGTAGATCCTCAAGATCAAGAAAAAACAGCATTCACATGTCCATCTAGAGTATTTGCCTACAGAAGGATGCCATTTGGTCTGTGTAATGCACCTGCAACCTTTCAGAGATGCATGCTCTCTATTTTCTCTGATATGGTAGAAAATTTTCTAGAAGTCTTCATGGATGACTTCTCAGTATTTGGAGACTCATTTTGCTCCTGTCTTGACCATCTAGCACTTGTTCTAAAAAGGTGCCAAGAGACTAACCTGGTTTTAAACTGGGAGAAATGTCACTTTATGGTGACTGAAGGAATTGTCCTTAGACACAAAATTTCGAACAAAGGAATAGAGGTGGATCAAGCTAAGGTAGAGGTAATTGAAAAATTACCACCACCTGCCAATGTTAAGGCAATCAAAAGCTTTCTAGGGCATGCAGGATTCTATAGGAGATTTATAAAGGATTTTTCAAAAATTACAAAACCTCTAAGCAATCTGCTAGCTGCTAATACACCCTTTATCTTTGACACAGAGTGTCTGCAGGCGTTTGAGACTCTGAAAGCTAAGCTGGTCACAGCACCAGTCATTTCTGCACCAGACTGGACATTACCATTTGAACTAAAATGTGACGCTAGTGACCATGCCATTGGTGCAGTATTGGGACAGAGGCATGACAAGCTTCTGCACGTCATTTACTATGCCAGCCGTGTTTTAAATGACGCGTAAAAAAATTACACAACCACAGAAAAGGAATTGCTTGCAGTGGTTTATGCCATTGACAAGTTCAGATCCTATTTGGTAGGATCAAAAGTGATTGTGTACACTGACTATGCTGCTCTTAAATATCTACTCACAAAGCAGGATTCAAAACCCAGGCTCATAAGATGGGTGTTGCTTCTACAAGAGTTTGATATAGAAACAAGAGACAAAAAAGGGACAGAGAACCAAGTAGCAGATCACCTGTCCCGAATAGAACCAGTAGAAGGGGCGTCCCTCCCCTCTACTGAGATCTCTAAAACCTTCCCGGATGAGCAACTCTTTTCCATTCAGGAAGTACCGTGGTTTACAGATATTGCAAAATATAAAGCGGTAAGATTCATACCCAAAGAGTACAGTAGGCAGCTGATGAGCGGATAATTTATACGCTTTTTGGCATTATTTTTAGGTAGTTTTTAGTAAGTTCAAGCTACTTTTAGGGATGTTTTTATTAGTTTTTATGTTAAATTCACATTTCTGGACTTTACTATGAGTTTGTGTGTTTTTCTGTGATTACAGGTAATTTCTGGCTGAAATTGAGGGACTTGAGCAAAACTCTGAAAAAGGCTGACTAAAGGACTGCTGATGCTGTTGGAATCTGACCTCCCTGCACTCAAAATAGATTTTCTGGAGCTACAAAACTCCAAATGGGGCGCTCTCAACGGCGTTGGAAAGTAGACATCTAGAGCTTTCCAGCAATATATAATAGTCCATACTTTATTCGGGAATTGACGACGTAACTTGGCGTTGAACGCCAAGTACATGCTGCTGTCTGGAGTTAAACGCCAGAAAAACGTCATGATCCGGAGTTGAACGCCCAAAACACGTTATAACTTGGAGTTCAACTCCAAGAGAAGCCTCAGCTCGTGGATAGATCAAGCTCAGCCCAAGCATATACCAAGTGGGCCCCGGAAGTGGATTTATGCATCAATTACTTATTCATGTAAACCATAGTAGCTAGTCTAGTATAAATAGGATAAGTTACTATTGTATTAGACATCTTTTGACAGTTTAATCCTTTGACTGTTAAGTCTTGGATCATTCGGTCTTGTAACCACATGGGGGCTGGCCATTCGGCCATGCCTGAACCTTTTACTTATGTATTTTCAACGGTAGAGTTTCTGCACACCATAGATTAAGGGTGTGGAGCTCTGCTGTACCTCAAGTTTCAATACAATTACTATTACTTTTTATTCAATTCTCTCTTATTCTTATTCCAAGATATACGTTGCACAACACTTTGATGAATGTGATGATCCGTGATACTCATCACCATTCTCACATATGAATGCGCGTGATTGACAACCACTTCCGTTCTACCTTAGGCCGGGCGCATATCTCTTAGATTCCCCAACAGAATCTTCGTGGTATAAGCTAGATAGATGGCGGCATTCATGGGGATCCAAAAAGTCTAACCTTGTCTGTGGTATTCCGAGTAGGATCCTGGGAATCCGGAAAGTCTAACCTTGTCTGTGGTATTTCGAGTAGGATTCCGGTATTGAATGACTGTGACGAGCTTCAAACTCCTGAAGGCTGGGCGTGATGACAAACGCAAAAGAATCAATAGATTCTATTCCAACCTGATTGAGAACCAACAGATGATTAGCCGTGCTATGACAGAGCATTTGGACCATTTTCACTGAGAGGATGGGATGTATCTATCAACCAAGGGTGATGCCTCCAGACGATTAGCCGTGCAGTGATAGCGCATAGGACCATTTTCCTGAGAGGATTAAAAGTAGCCATTGATGATGGTGATGCCCTACATACAGCTTGCCATGGAAAGGAGTAAGAAGGATTGGATGAAAGCAATGAGAAAGTAGAGATTCAAGAGGAGCACAGCATCTCCATGCACTTATCTGAAACTCCCACTATTGATTTACATGAGTAATTCTATCCCTTTTTATTTTCTATTTTATTATTAATTATTCGAAAATCCATAAATCAATTTAATCTGCCTAACTGAGATTTACAAGGTGACCATAGCTTGCTTCATACCAACAATCTCTGTGGGATCGACCCTTACTCGCGTAAGGTTTATTACTTGGACGACCAGTACACTTGCTGGCTAGTTGAACGAAGTTGTGAATTCAAATAGAGCCAATTATTAAATTTTATACAAGTACAAAGAGCATGGATCACAATTTCCTCCACCAAGTTTTTGGCGCCGTTGCTGGGGATTGTTCGAGTATGGACAACTGACGGTTCATCTTGTTGCTCAGATTAAGTAATTTTCTTTTCAAAAATCTTTTTCAAAATTTTTCTTTTATTTTTCGTTTTTCTAAACTTTATTTTCGAAAAAATTAATAAAAATCCAAAAAAAAAAAATTAGAAAATCATGAAAATAAAAAATATTTTGTGTTTCTTGTTTGAGTCTTGAGTCAATTTTTGAGTTTGGTGTCAATTGCATGCTTAAAAAAATTTTTCTTGCATTTTTCGAAAATCCCATGCATTCATAGTGTTCTTCATGATCTTCAAGTTGTTCTTGGTAAGTCTTCTTGTTTGATCTTGATGTTTTCTTGTTTTGTGTCTTTTCTTTTTTTCATGTGCATCTTTGCATTCATATTTTCCAAGCATTAAAAATTTCTAAGTTTAGTATCTTGCATATTTTCTTTGCATCAAAAATTTTTCAAAAATATGTTCTTGATGTTCATCATGATCTTCAATGTGTTCTTGGTGTTCATCTTGACATTCATAGCATTCTTGCATGCATTCATTGTTTTGATTTAAAAATTTCATGCATTAAGTATTTTTGTTGTTTTTCTCTCTCATAATTAAAAATTCAAAAATAAAAAAAATATCTTTTCCTTATTTCCCTCCAAATTTTCGAAATTTTGGGTTGACTTGGTCAAAAATTTTTAAAATTAGTTGTTTCTAACAAGTCAAGTCAAAATTTCAATTTTAAAAATCTTATCTTTTCAAAATCCTTTTTCAAAAATCATATCTTTTCCATTTTTTTTCTATTTTTTGAAAAATTCAAAAATCTTTTTCAAAATATTTTCAAAATCTTTTCCTTATCTTTATATCATATTTTCGAAAATTAGCTAACAATTAATGTGATTGGTTCAAAAATTTGAAGCTTGTTACTTTCTTGTTAAGAAAGGTTCAATCTTTAAGTTCTAGAATCTTATCTTGTAGTTTCTTATTAGTTAAGTCATTTTAAAAATTAGATCTTTTTATCTTTTATCTTATCTTTTTCAAAAATATTATCTTTTTCAAAATTTGATTTCAAAATATCTCATCTAACCTCTTATCTTCTTATCTTTTTAAAATTTGATTTCAAATCTTTTTCAATCAACTAACTAACTTTTTATTTGTTTCTTATCTTTTTCAAAACCTCCTAACTACTCTTTCCTCTCTAATTTTCGAAAATACCTTTCTCTTTTTCAAAAATTATTTTTAATTAATTAATTGTTTTAAATTTTAATTTCAATTATATTTTATCTTTAATTTTCGAAAATTACTAACCCCTTTTTCAAAATTATTTTCGAAATATCCCTTCTCTTTTCTTATTCTATTTAATTATTTAATTACTAACACTTCTCTTCACCTCTCTCCATCTAAATATCCGAATCCATTCTTCTTCATTCTTCTCCCCTCTCTTTTTCCACTAACATAAAGGAATCTCTATACTGTGACATAGAGGATTCCTCTTTCTTTTCTTGTTTTCTTCTCTTTCATATGAGCAGGAACAGGGAAAAAGGCACTTTTGTTGAAATTGATCCAGAACCTGAAAGGACTATGAAGAGAAAATTAAGAGAAACTAAATTACAACAATCCAGAAGCAACCTTTCAGAAATTTTCGAACAAGAGAAGGAGATGGCAGCCGAAAATAATAATAATGCAAGGAGAATGCTTGGTGACTTCACAAAGCCAACGTCCAAGTTTGATGGAAGAAGCATCTCCATTCCTGCCATTGGAGCCAACAACTTTGAGCTGAAACCTCAGCTAGTTGCTTTAATGCAACAAAACTGCAAGTTTTATGGACTTCCATCTGAAGATCCTTATCAGTTTTTAACTGAGTTCTTGCAGATCTGTGAGACTGTAAAGACGAATGCAGTTGATCCTGAAGTCTACAGACTCATGCTTTTCCCTTTTGCTGTAAGAGACAGAGCTAGAATATGGTTGGATTCACAACCTAAGGATAGCCTGGACTCCTGGGATAAGCTGGTCACTGCCTTCCTGGATAAATTCTTTCCTCCTCAAAAGCTGAGCAAGCTGAGAGTGGATGTTCAAACCTTCAAACAAAAAGATGGTGAATCCCTCTATGAAGCTTGGGAAAGATACAAGCAGCTGACCAAAAGATGTCCATCTGACATGTTTTCAGAATGGACCATATTGGATATATTCTATTATGGTCTCTCTGAATTTTCGAAAATGTCATTAGACCATTCTGTAGGTGGATCTATTCACCGAAAGAAAACGCCTGAAGAGGCTCAAGAACTCATTGATATGGTTGCAAACAACCAATTCATGTACACTTCTCAGAGGAATTTCGTGAATAATGGGATACCTCAGAAGAAAGGAGTTCTTGAAATTGATGCTCTGAATGCCATATTGGCTCAGAACAAAGTGTTGACTCAACAGGTCAACATGATCTCTCAAAATCTGAATGGATGGCAACATGCATCCAACAGTACTAGAGAGGCAGCTTCTGAAGAAGCTTATGATCCTGAGAACCCTGCCATGGCAGAGGTTAATTACATGGGTGAACCTTATGGAAACACCTATAACTCATCATGGAGAAATCATCCAAATTTCTCATGGAAGGATCAATAAAAGCCTCAACAAGGCTTTAACAATGGTGGACGCAACAGGCTAAACAATAGCAAGCCATATCCATCATCTTCTCAGCAACAGACAGAGAATTCTGAACAAAACACCTCTAATTTAGCCAATCTAGTCTCTGATCTGTCAAAGGCCACTTTTAGTTTCATGAATGAAACAAGATCCTCCATCAGAAATCTGGAGGCACAAGTGGGCTAGTTGAGTAAGAAAGTCATTGAAACTCCTCCCAGTATTCTCCCAAGCAATACAGAAGAGAATCCAAAAGGAGAGTGCAAAGCCATTGACATAGTCAATATGGCCGAAAGCACAAGGGAGGAGGAGGACAAAAATCCTAGTGAGGAAGACCTCCTGGGACGTCCCTGAAGCAAGAAGGAGTTTCCTATTAAGGATCCAAAGGAATCTGAGGCTCATATAGAAACCATAGAGATTCCATTAAATCTCCTTCTGCCATTCATGAGCTCTGAAAACTATTCTTCCTCTAAAGAGGATGAAGATGTAACTGGAGAGCAAGTTGCTCAATACTTAGGAGCTATCATGAAGCTGAATGCCAAGTTGTTTGGTAATGAGACTTAGGAAAGTGAACCTCTCTTGCTCATTAATGAACTGGATACTTGGATTCAGAAAATTCTACCTCAAAAGAAACAGGATCCTGGCAAGTTCTTAATACCTTGCACCATAGGCACCATGAGCTTTGAAAAAGCTCTATGTGATCTGGGGTCAGGGATAAATCTTATGCCACTCTCTGTAATGGAGAAGCTGGGGATCATTGAGGTACAACCTGCCTTGTTCTCATTACAATTGGCAGACAAGTCATTGAGACAAGCTTATGGAATAGTAGAGGACGTGTTAGTAAAGGTTGAAGGCCTTTACATCCCTGCTGATTTCATAATCTTGGACACTAGGAAGGAAGAGGATGATTGCATCATCCTTGGAAGACCTTTTCTAGCCACAGCAGGAGCTGTGATAGATGTCAACAGAGGAGAATTAGTCCTTCAATTGAATGGGGACTACCTTATGTTTAAGGCACATGGCCATCCCTCTGTGACAAAAGAGAGTAAGCATGAAGAGCTTCTCTCAGTTCAGAGTCAAGAAGAGCCCACACAGTCAAACTCTAAGTTTGGTGTTGTAAGGCCACAACCAAACTCTAAGTTTGGTGTCAAGACCCCATATCCAAACTCTAAGTTTGGTGTTGGGACTATACAACATTGACCTGATCACCTTGTGGCTCCATGAGAGCCACTGTCAAGCTATTGACATTAAAGAAGCACTTGTTGGGAGGCAACCCAATTTTATTCTTCTAATTTTTATTTTATTCTATATTATTGTTATTTTGTGTTTTATTAGGTACATGATCATGAGGAGTCACGAAAAAATCATAAAAATTAAAAACAGAATCAAAAACAGCAGAAGAAAAAAATTCGCACCCTGGAGGACGCACAGGCTGGCGTTCAACGCCAGTAAGATGCATCTGGCCGGCGTTCAACGCCAGAACAGAGCATCATTCTGGCGCTGAACGCCAGAAACAAGCAACATTCTGGCGCTGAACGCCAGGAATGTGCCCAGAGAAGAAAAACTGGCGCTGAACGCCAGTAACAAGCATGAAACTGGCGTTCAACACCAGAAACATGCTTTACATGGGCGTTGAACGCCAGAATGTGCACCACACGGCGTTTAAACGCCAGAATGGTGTGTAAAGGCAATTTACATGCCTATTTGGTGCAGGGATGGAATTCCTTGACACCTCAGGATCTGTGGACCCCACAGGATCACCTCAGGATCTGTGGACCCCACAGGATCCCCACCTACCATATTCCCACCTTACCTCCTAATCCTAATTACACTCTCCTATTCCCCATGTCACACTTCCCAACACTCTTCACCAATCACCTCAATCTCTCTTCCCAATTACCCCCTTCACCACTCACATCCATCCACTCTTCCCCATAAACCCCACCTACCTTCAAAATTCAAAAACATTTTCCCACCCATTCCCACCCTAAATGGCTGAACATACACCCTCCCTCTCCCTATAAATACCCTTCCATTCTCCTTCATTTTCACACAACACAAACCCCTCTTCTCCCACTTAGCCGAACCTACATCTCTCCCTCTCTACCATATTCTCTTCTTCTTCTTCTTCTCTTCTTTCTTCTATTGCTCGAGGGCGAGCAATATTTTAAGTTTAGTGTGGTAAAAGCATAAGCTTTTTGTTTTTCCATTACCATCAATGGCACCTAAGGCCGGAGTATCCTCTAGAAAAGGAAAAGGGAAGACAAAAGCTTCCACCTCCGAGTCATGGGAGATGGAAAGATTCATCTCCAAGAGCCATCAAGACCACTTCTATGATGTTGTGGCAAAGAAGAAGGTGATCCCTGAGGTCCCTTTCAAGCTCAAGAAAAAATGAGTATCCGGAAATATGACATGAAATCCGAAGAAGAGGTTGGGAAGTCCTAACCAACCCCATGCAACAAGTCGGAATCTTAATGGTTCAAGAGTTCTATGCCAATGCATGGATCACTAGGAACCATGATCAAAGTATGAACCCGAGTCCAAAGAACTATCTTACAATGGTTCGGGGGAAATACTTAGATTTTAGTCCGGAAAATGTGAGGTTGGCATTTCACTTGCCCATGATGCAAGGAGATGAACGCCCCTACACTAGAAGGGTCAACTTTGATCAAAGGTTGGACCAAAGGCAAGCCAGTCCAACTAAGAAGACTGGACCTCAAGCCTGTGGCTAGAGGATGGTTGGAGTTCATTCAACGCTCCATCATTCCCACTAGCAACCGATCTGAAGTTACTGTGGATCGGGCCATCATGATTCATGGCATCATGATAGGAGAGGAAGTAGAAGTTCATGAGGTCATCTCCAATGAAATCTACAAAATAGCCGACAAGCCCTCACCCATGGCACGGCTAGCTTTTCCTCACCTTATTTGCCATCTATGTTACTCAGCTGGAGTCATCATAGAAGGAGACATCCTCATTGAAGAGGATAAGCCCATCACCAAGAAGAGGATGGAGCAAGCAAGAGAGACCCCTCACGGTTCTCAAGAGATGCATGAGGAAGCTCATCATCAAGAAATCCCTGAGATGCCTCAAGGGATGCACTTTCCTCCTAACAACTATTGGGAACAACTCAACACTTCCTTAGAAGATTTGAGCCACAATGTTGAACAACTAAGGGTGGAACATCATGAACACTCCATCATTCTCCAAGAAATAAGAGAAGATCAAAGAGCAATGAGGGAGGAGTAACAAAGGCAAGGAAGGGACATAGAAGAGCTTAAGAACATCATTGGTCCTTCAAGAAGAAGACGCCACTAAAAGGTGGATTCATTCCTTGTTCTTTATTTCTTTCTGTTTTCGGTTTTTAATGTTGTGTTTATCTATGTTTTATGTCTTTATTTCATGATCATTAGTATGTAGTAACTGTTCATACCCTGACCGAGCTCTCCAAACTCGGGAAGTTCGCAGAAGGTCCGACCTTGTCCCAAAGGCCCACGCCTGAGGTCGGACCTCGGAAAAATAAAGAAGAAAGGCCCAAAACGAAGGAACATAGCCCAATCTAAAGGCGGCTAAAAGCCCAGAAAGATAAAGGCGGTTCCCTTGAAGATAAGATGACCTCACTTAAAGATAAGATAAGATAACTAACTTATCCTATCCACAGGAGGCCACATCTCACCATTATAAATACACTGGAGCACCCAGGTATAACTCATACTCTAATTCTACTAAATATCTGCTTGGACCCATGCTAACTTAAGCATCGGAGTGTCATTGCAGGTACAACCCCCCGCCGCTCAGCACACCAAGCTCGGGTCACGGAACCCCTACCTCGGGTCTTGCCAGACGACCGAGCTACACGTTTCAGGTAACCCTCGGAACATTGGCGCCGTTGCCGGGGACCCTGGAAGTCATCCCTTTACCATGGCGGACGATCCTCTCAACAATGACCACGCTGCTTCGGAACAAGAGGAGGAAATTGACACCGGAGAACGACCGGACAGTCCTCTATCACCACGCACTCCAAGAGGAAACAAACAGAATCGCCCAAGTACATCACTCCCAAACAAAGATCCACAAAATCCCGAAAGAGAAAAGAGCTCGGAAATTCTAGAAGCAGTCCGGGCACAACAAAACCGACTGAAACAACTCGAAGAGAACATAAAGAAGCAAAAAGAAACCGAACAAGATCTGAGAAGGGAGGCTCGCAAGCGCAGAGAATTAGAAGAAAAACTACGGAAAATAGAGGCCAACCTGAAAGATCGAACAGAACGCGACACCACCCCCGAAGACAATCATGATCCCTTCACAAAAGAGATCATGAAGGAGAAGGTACCGCGAAACTTCAAACCACCCGATATGGATCTCTACGACGGCACCACCGACCCAAGTCACCACCTCAGCAACTTCAGAAGCAGAATGTACCTAGTCGACGCCTCCGACGCGATTCGGTGCAAAGCCTTCCCCACCACTCTCACCAAGTCAGCCATGAGGTGGTTCGACAACCTGCCACCGAGATCAATCACCAGCTTCGAAGACCTAACTAAGAAATTCCTAACAAGGTTCTCCATTCAAAAGGACAAGGCGAAACATGCCCCCAGTCTACTCGGGATCAAACAAGGTAACCAAGAAACTCTCCGAGAATACATGGAGCGATTCAACAAAGCCTGCCTGGACATACAACACTTGCCCACTGAAGCAGCTATCATGGGATTGGCAAACGGCCTAAAGGAAGGACCGTTTAGCCAATCCCTCTCCAAACGATACCCGACCTCCCTATACGAGGTGCAGGAGCGGGCAGAAAAATATATCAATATGGAGGAAACCTCCCAGCTAAGAGACTCTTCTAGGAAGGAATCAACCTACCCACTCTGAGATCGAGATCGAGAACAGAAGAAGAAAGAAGAACCCAACTCGGACAAGCCACGGAAGTACCACAGCTATACCCCCCTCCGAGTCTCCCTGGTAGACATCTACAGAGAAGTATGCCACACCGAAAAGATCCCACCACCCCGACCTCTAAAACACAAAAGAGCGGGGAGAGATCGGTCCGAATACTGCGAATATCACAAGCTCTACGGTCATTCTACCAACGACTGCCACGACCTAAAGAATGTTATAGAAAAGCTAGCCAGAGAAGGAAAGCTCGACAGATACATAGCAGAGAAAGGAGAAGAGACCAGGAAGAGAAGACGAGGAGACAATGAAGGTCGGGCCGAACAAGTCCCGCGAACCCCTGAAAGGCACATACACATGATAAACGGAGGTTTTGCAGGCGGAGGAACATCCAGATCCTCGCGAAAAAGACACCTCAAAGAGATCTATCATGTCCGAGAAGACAATCCCCTGCCCGAGCTGCCAACCATCTCATTTACCCAAGAAGATGCTCAGGGGATAATACCCGGCCACGACGATCCTATGGTGATCACCATTATCCTAGCAAACGCCAACTTACATCGAACCCTGATTGACCAAGGAAGCTCAGCAGATATCCTGTTCAAAGCGGCCTTCGACAAGCTCGGACTTGAAGAAAAAGAGCTAAAGGCCTATCCCTCCGACCTATTTGGGCTAGGGGACACCCCGATCCACCCCTTAGGATACATCTCGCTACACACTACCTTCGGAAGAGGCGAGCAATCTAAAACGTTAAGCATCGACTACATTATAGTCGACGTTACCTCAGCATACAATGCCCTCATCGGGCGACCAACCCTAAACAGACTGGCAGCTGTGGTCTCAACCCCACACCTCTGTATGAAGTTCCCTACCGCAAAGGGAATCGCCACCCTAAAAGGCGACCAAAAATTAGCACGACGATGCTACAACGAAAGTCTAAGCCTAAAAGGGAAAGAAGTCAACACAATAGAACTCGGGCGAGTTCAAACCCGAGAAGACCTTCGGCCACAACCAGAGGGAGAAACCGAAAGGATCCAAATCGGGAACACACCTGAAAAAGTAACAAACATTGGAGCAAACCTCGAAGCAGGCCTAAAGGAGGAACTCATAACCCTCTTAAGGGAGAATTCCGACCTCTTCGCCTGGAAGGCCTCCGACATGCCAGGCATAAGTCCCGACCTGATGTGCCATAAGCTATCAGTATACCCGGGATCCAGACCCGTCCAACAGAGACGCCGGAAGCTCGGACCCGAGCGCATGCAGGCAATAGAAGAACAGGTACAAGCACTGCTAGATGCAGGATTCATTAGGGAAGTAAAATATCCCCTATGGCTCGCAAACGTGGTCCTGGTAAAAAAGCCCAACGGAAAATGGAGGATGTGCGTCGATTACACGGATCTCAACAAAGCCTGCCCCAAAGACCCATATCCACTACCAAACATCGACGCCTTAGTCGACGCAGCCTCAGGCTACAGATATCTCTCCTTCATGGATGCATACTCGGGATACAATCAAATCCCGATGTATGGACCCGACCAAGAAAAGACCTCGTTCATAACCCCAAGGGCAAACTACTGCTACGTAGTAATGCCCTTCGGGCTGAAGAACGCCGGGGCAACCTACCAGAGGCTAATGAACAAAGTATTCTCAGAGCACATCGGGCTACAGCTAGAAGTGTACGTCGACGATATGCTGGTAAAGACACAAGAAGACAGAAACTTGGTTCCCGACCTCACAAGTGTCTTCGGCACCCTCAGGAAACACAACATGAGACTTAACCCGACCAAGTGCACCTTCGCCGCAGAAGCCGGAAAGTTCTTAGGCTTCATGCTGACTCAAAGAGGCATCGAAGCAAACCCGGACAAATGCCAAGCGATACTCAAAATGAAGAGCCCGACGTGTGTCAAAGAAGTACAACAACTAAATGGAAGGCTAGCCGCCCTATCAAGATTCTTGGCAGGATCAGCGATAAAATCACTACCTCTCTACTCACTCCTAAAGAAAGGGAAACCCTTCTCATGGACCCCGGAGTGCCAAAACGCCTTCCAAGAATTCAAGGAATTCCTCGGGCAGCCACCAATCCTAACCCGACCTTTAAAAGGGGAAGAGCTCGTATTATACCTCTCGGTCGGACATCGGGCAGTTGCTTCAGCATTAATACGAGAAAATGACCAAGGACAACACCCCATATACTTCGTAAGCAAGGCACTACAAGGGGCCGAATTAAACTATCAGAAAATAGAGAAATTCGCCTACGCCCTAGTACTCACGGCTCGAAGGCTCCGTCCCTACTTTCAAGCCCACACCATCAAAGTCCGGACGAACCAACCCATGAGACACATCCTACAAAAAACAGACATGGCAGGACGAATCCTACAATGGGCGGTGGAACTGTCCGAATTCGACCTCCACTATGAAGCCCGGACTGCCATAAAATCTCAATATCTAGCCGACTTCATCGCAGAATATACTGGGACCCCGGGAACCCCACTCTCGTGGAATCTGTATGTCGACGGGTCCTCAAACAAAACAGGAAGCGGAGCCGGTGTTATACTCGAAAGCGACCAAGGAACGCGGATAGAGCTGTCCTTAAAATTCGAGTTCCAGGCTTCAAACAACCAAGCCGAATACGAGGCCCTACTAGCGGGACTAAAGCTAGCCGAAGAGGTCGGAGCCCAGAGAATCACGATCTTCAGCGACTCCCAGGTCGTCACATCACAAGTAAATGGAAGTTACCAGGCCAAAGACCCTACTATGAAAAAATACCTGGATCAAACACAGGCACAATTACGACACTTCCCGGAAATACAAATCCAGCACATACCTCGGGAACAAAATGCCCGGGCAGACGCCCTCTCGAAGCTCGCTAGCACCAAGCCCGGAGGCAACAACAGAAGTCTTCTCCAAGAAACCTTACAATCTCCCTCCGTGCTAAGAGAGGAAGAAACGTTAAATATATCCAACCAACAGCAAGGATGGATGACCCCCGTACTCAGCTACCTGAAGTCAGGAACTCTCCCCGCCGAAAGAAAGGAAGCTAAAAGACTCACGAAAGACGCCCAGAATTATACGCTAATTCACGACGTATTATACAGAAGAGGATTCGCAAACCCCCTCCTTAGGTGCGTCCCGACCTCAGAAACGAAGAGCGTCCTCGAAGAAGTCCACGAAGGCATGTGCGGGAACCATCTCGGAGCTCGGGCACTATCCAAAAAGTAGTCAGAGCCGGGTTCTACTGGCCGACCTTGCAAAGAGACGCAACAGAGTTTGTGAAAATATGCTCCCCCTGCCAAAAACACGCCAATTTTCACAAGGCACCGCCCGAAGACCTTATCAGCATCACTGCGCCATGGCCCTTCGCAAAATGGGGACTCGACCTACTCGGCCCGTTTCCACAAGGACCGGGGCAAGTCAAATACCTCATAGTAGGGGTCGACTACTTCACAAAGTGGATCGAAGCCGAACCCTTAGCCACTATTACGGCTCAGAAAAGCCGTAAATTCCTATACAAAACATCGTCACGAGGTTCGGAGTCCCCTACTCCATCACAACAGACAATGGAACACAGTTCACGGACACAAGTTTTCAGAACTTGGTGGCCGAACTAAAAATCAAACAGCAATTCACATCGGTCGAGCACCCACAAGCCAATGGACAAGCAGAGGCTGCAAATAAAGTCATCTTGGCCGGGTTAAAGCGAAGACTCCAAGAGGCCAAAGGGGCGTGGGCCGACGAACTCCCCCAGGTACTATGGGCATATCGGACAACCCCGCACTCTACAACGGAGAATCCCCATTCCGGCTAGCTTACGGGATGGAGGCAATGATTCCTATCGAAATAGATGAAGGGTCGCCCAGAGTCATCTTCTACAACGAAAAAGATAACCTGCAGGCACAAAGGGAAGAACTCGACCTCCTCCCCGAGGTCCGAGAAAGAGCTCGGATTCGAGAAGAAGCCTTAAAACGGCGAACGGCCCTCAGATACAATCAAAAGGTAATAAAGCGAAGCTTCTCCATTCACGACCTGATTCTAATCCGAAATGACATCGGAACACAAAAGTCGGGAGAAGGAAAGCTGGCCGCAAATTGGAAAGGGCCCTACAAGGTAACAGAAGTCTTAGGGACAGGCTACTACAAAATATCCGACCTAGAAGGCAATGAGCTGCCCAGGACCTGGCACGCCTGTAATCTAAGACGGTACTACAGCTAGAAAAACTTAACCCGAGGTGTACTCTTTTTCCCTACAAGGGTTTTTTAATGAGACACCCGGTTAAGCAGGATACCCGACCTAAAGGGTAAACACTTTGTAAATATTCTTTCTTTTTTACTAATCAAATTTCTCTATTTTCTCTTCCTCATGATGAAGCAAATCCTAGAAAGTACCCCACCAAGGCGCATTAATTTATGCTCGGCAAAACGCAAAAAATCATTTGCCAAAAGACCATACAAGGTCGGCAAAGATAAAGCGACGAGGTTCAAATTAATGTGAGAAGTTATAAAGTAACCCTGAAAATGGCTCGAAAAGCCAAATAAAAAAGAGGTTACAAAAATAACTTAAAAAGGCCGACCAAACGACGAAGTCGGACCCAACAAAGGGAAAAGTTATAAAGTAACTCTAAAATGGCTCAAAAAGCCAAATAAAAAGAGATTACAGAAATAACTCAGAAGAACCGACCAACGACAAAGTCGGACCTAACAAAAAGGAGGTACTCGAGCACCCGATGTCCGAGAAAAAGCTCGGCCCAAGAAAGAAGCCTTAAAACGGCAAGAACCAAGATTTCGAAAAACGCTTACTAAAAAAGTTGCTTTAGAAAAAGCAACTAAAAAGTACAAGCGAAAAGAACGAAATCGAAAGAAGTTTCAAAACGCTAGCTAAAAAGTTGTTAATCAAAAACAACTAAAAAGCAAAAAAGCGAAAGTAAAAAGTCAAAACGCTAGCTAAAAAGTTGTTAATCAAAAACAACTAAAAAGCACAAAAGCGAAAGTCAAAACGCTAGCTAAAAAGTTGTTAATCAAAAACAACTAAAAAGCAAAAAAGCGAAAGTAAAAAGTCAAAACGCTAGCTAAAAAGTTGTTAATCAAAAACAACTAAAAAGCACAAAAGCGAAAGTAAGAAGTCAAAACGCTAGCTAAAAAGTTGTTAATCAAAAACAACTAAAAAGCACAAAAGCGAAAGTAAGAAGTCAAAACGCTAAGCTAAAAAGTTGTTAATCAAAAACAACTAAAAAGCAAAAAAGCGAAAGTAAAAAGTCAAAACGCTAGCTAAAAAGTTGTTAATCGAAAACAACTAAAAAGCACAAAAGCGAAAGTAAGAAGTCAAAACGCTAGCTAAAAAGTTGTTATCCGAAAACGACTAAAAAGCACAAAAGCGGAAACAAAAAGTCAAGCGCGAACAAAAAACACCGCATAATAAAGTTACTACAACAAAAGGTGTCCAAAGTGTTCAACAGAAACCATCCAAAAACAAAGAGCCCACAGATCGGGCAAAACACCAAGAAGTACAAGACTACAGAGGATCGAGGCCCTTTCCGGACTCCACATCGACAGCAGGCTGAAACATAGATATCGGGACTGCATCGACGGAAACGTCATCCCGGTTTGAAACCTCCACACCAGATCTATCCTCAGCCAAAGGTGAAGTCGGGTTCACAACCGGAACCTCGGGGTCGGACACCGGAGCCTTGTGGTCGGACACCGGAACCTCATCCTCGGCAGGAGCAGGAACAATCTTTCCCTCCACAACAATGTTTTCCGTACTGAATAAGCTCAGATCCAGGTCGGGAGCAAGAACCCAGACCTGATCCCTCAAATTCACAAACATAGCATCCATACCCTTGGCCACATTATCTTCCAGCTCGTAAAAATCATCCCGAGCATACTGCAACTTCTCCTTCGTCTCCACAAGCTCGGCATACAGCTTAGTATAGTTCTCCGTCGCCACCCTCGCCATCTCCTCAGATGTCTTCGCCGCCGCCACAGCCGCGGTGGCCCTAGTTTTCTCCTCCTCCAAAGAGGCCTCCAGCTCAGTAATCCTGGCAGCCTTCAGTTGACTAATCTTATCAAGCTCAGACCGTGCCTTCTCAAGTCGGGAGCTGGTCGCCCCAAGGGGAGCTTTCTTGAACTCCCGAGCAATAGCGGCATGAAGACTAGCCATCCGAACACAGCTCCGCGCCATATACTGAAAGTGATGCTCCATAGACGCATCATCAGTAGAAATAAAGGTCTGGGGGAGAATGTGCTGCTCAATCCAACCAAGAGCGTCAAAATCCTTATCATTGAAACCAGCAAGCTCTTGAGAGGTCTTCTGTTTCTTGGGGGGAGGACCCGAGGTCGAAGACGGGGAAAGGTGACCGGGTCCGGAGGTCGGAGGATCTTGAGTTATAGCTCGGAACTGAGGAGTCGGAATGGTCTTCGACCGAGTCTGAACACCCACGGTAGTCTTCTGCGGAGAAGATCGGGCAGAAACCTCAGCCTCGATATTCCGAGTAGCCGCAGACTTCTTCGACCGACGAAGAAACTTCATTGAATCCGCCTGAGAAGACATCTCTGCAGAAACAAAAAGAAAGGGATTATCACAAACAGGAATTCCACCAAAACAGGCAAATACTAAAAGGATGAAGCTCGGAGAGGTCGGGAACTACCTAACTCGGAACGGAGAAGGCTTGGATCTCCCAACATTTTCTTCGTGTCCAAGTGAGGTGCCCGACCCCATAAACTGCTCAACACACCCGCAAAAGCCTGCTCTACCTCATCTAGACTCTCAAAAGTATACTTAACCGACACAACATTCTCCTGCCAACAAAGAGGAAAAGAAGGCTCCCCACTCTCATCTAGAAAGAAAGGTCGGACATCTCCAGCAGCCCGGACCTTGAAATAGTAGTTCTTGAAATCATGAAACGACTCATCATACAAGGTACAAAACTTCTTCCCCTGGTTAGCCCTAAAAGAGACCCAAGACACCTTCCCAGCACCCGACCCCGGCTTCGTCAACGCGAACAGATAGGAAAAAAGAGAAACAGAAGGGGAGACGCCCAAAAACTGACACAAAAGTTGAAACAGCTTTAAAAACGCCCAAGAATTTGGATGGAGTTGCGTAGGGGCAAGGTTACAAGACCAAAGGACCTCGGACTCCAAGTCGGTAAAAGGAAGTCGTACACCCAGCTTAGAGAAAAAACAATCGTAAGCATAAAAGAATAGTTTCTCGGAACTTTCTAAAGGCGGGAAGCACACTCTCTCCTCGGACTCCGGGGCTACTAGCTCATAATCCCGCTCAGACTCCCTGTTCTCACAAATACTACACTCCCTACGGAACCTAACTAGATACTCAGAATCTACAACAGAAGGGACCCTTAGAGGAACAGGATCTACCCAACCAAGACCACTCGGAATCTTGGTCGACATTGCTTGAAACACCTTTCGAGACATAAAAAATCTTGCCTACAAAGAAGAATACAACAGCAAGCCAAAAATCACATAATAGGCAGACAGCAAAAAACCCATTCAGCAGAAGCAAGAAAACAAAAGTTCTTTTAGAAGAAAAATGCAGTAACCCGAAAACAAAGTACCAAGAGAAAAGAGCCCCCCCCACATACAAACAACCAAAGCAATGGCGGCGCCTCTTTCCGGGGCAACCCCAGCATATGTGCACAGCAAAAGTAAAGACAAGAAACAAACCTGGGAGAAAGGAAGAAGACAACGAGCTCCGATGCAAGAAGAACGAAAACAGCGGCGCAGAGGAAACCCCGAAAAACAACGCACAGAAAGAATCGGAGAAGAAGAACAGAGAGAAAGAAGGAAGATGCTCAAAAGAGAGGTGGCGAAAAACCCAGAAAAAGGGAAAGGGAACAGAATAAACAAAGAAAATGAGGAAAGGGGCAAATAAATAATGCCTTCACAGAGCCCGAACGGAAATCGAGGAGAAACGGTAAAAAGCAATAAATGCTGAAACGGCCATTTTCAAATTTTGAAAAGAACGACTATGCCCGAGCTCGACCTCTCAAAAGGACGAACTCGGACAGGGGCACTGTTCATACCCTGACCGAGCTCTCCAAACTCGGGAAGTTCGCAGAAGGTCCGACCTCGTCCCAAAGGCCCACGCCTGAGGTCGGACCTCGGACAAATAAAGAAGAAAGGCCCAAAACAAAGGAACATAGCCCAATCTAAAGGCGGCTAAAAGCCCAGAAAGATAAAGGCGGTTCCCTTGAAGATAAGATGACCTCACTTAAAGATAAGATAAGATAACTAACTTATCCTATCCACAGGAGGCCACATCTCACCATTATAAATACACTGGAGCACCCAGGTATAACTCATACTCTAATTCTACTAAATATCTGCTTGGACCCATGCTAACTTAAGCATCGGAGTGTCATTGCAGGTACAACCCCCCGCCGCTCAGCACACCAAGCTCGGGTCACGGAACCCCTACCTCGGGTCTTGCCAGACGACCGAGCTACACGTTTCAGGTAACCCTCGGAACAGTAACTATGTCTTAAAGCTATGAATAAATTCCATTAATCCTTCACCTCTCTTAAAAGAAAAATGTTTTAATTCAAAAGAACAAGAAGTACATGAATTTCGAATTTATCCTTGAATTTAATTTAATTTTATTAATGTGGTGACAACACTTTTTGTTTTCTGAATGAATGCTTGAACAGTGCATATGTCTTTTGATCTTGTTGTTTATGAATGTTAAAATTGTTGGCTCTTGAAAGAATGATGAACAAAGAGAAATGTTATTGAGGATCTGAAAAATCATGAAATTGATTCTTGAAGCAAGAAAAAGCAGTGAAAAAGAAAGCTTGCGAAAAAAAATTTGAAAAAAATGGCGAAAAAAATAGAAAGAAAGAGAAAAAGCAAGCAGAAAAAGCCAATAGCCCTTAAAATCAAAAGGCAAGGGTAAAAAGGATCCAAGGCTTTGAGCATCAATGGATAGGAGGGCCCAAGGAAATAAAATCCAGGCCTAAGCGGCTAAATCAAGCTGTCCCTAACCATGTGTTTGTGTCATGAAGGTCCAAGTGAAAAGCTTGAGACTGAGTGGTTAAAGTCGTGATCCAAAGCAAAAAGAGTGTGCTTAAGAGCTCTGGACACCTCTAACTGGGGACTCTAGCAAAGCTAAGTCACAATCTGAAAAGGTTCACCCAATTATGTGTCTGTGGCATTTATGTATCCGGTGGTAATACTGGAAAACAAAGTGCTTAGGGCCACGGCCAAGACTCATAAGTAGCTGTGTTCAAGAATCAACATGCTTAACTAGGAAAGTCAATAACACTATCCGAAATTCTAAGTTCCTAGAGAAGGCAATCATTCTAAACTTCAAAGGAAAAAGTGAGATGCCAAAACTGTTCAGAAGCAAAAAGCTACAAGTCCCGCTCATTTAATTATAATTAATATTCATTGATATTTTGGAATTTATAGTATATTCTCTTCTTTTTATCCTATTTGATTTTCAGTTGCTTTGGGACAAGCAACAACTTAAGTTTGGTGTTGTGATGAGCGGATAATTTATACGCTTTTTGGCATTGTTTTTAGGTAGTTTTTAGTAAGTTCAAGCTACTTTTAGGGATGTTTTCATTAGCTTTTATGTTAAATTCACATTTCTGGACTTTACTATGAGTTTGTGTGTTTTTCTGTGATTTCAGGTAATTTCTGGCTGAAATTGAGGGACTTGAGCAAAACTCTGAAAATGGCTGACTAAAGGACTGCTGATGCTGTTGGAATCTGACCTCCCTGCACTCGAAATGGATTTTCTAGAGGTACAGAACTCCAAGTACATACAGAGCTTTCCAGAAATATATAATAGTCCATACTTTATTCAGGAATTTATGACGTAACTTGGTGTTGAACGCCAAGTACATGCTGCTGTCTGGAGTTAAATGCCAGAAAAACGTCATGATCCGGAGTTGAACGCCCAAAACACGTTATAACTTGGAGTTCAACTCCAAGAGAAGCCTCAGCTCATGGATAGATCAAGCTCAGCCCAAGCATACACCAAGTGGGCCCCGGAAGTGGATTTATGCATCAATTACTTACTCATGTAAACCCTAGTAGCTAGTCTAGTATAACTAGGATAAGTTACTATTGTATTAGACATCTTTTGACAGTTTAATCTTTTGACTGTAAAGTCTTGGATCATTCGGTCTTGTGACCACATGGGGGCTGGCCATTCGGCCATGCCTGAACCTTTTACTTATGTATTTTCAACGGTGGAGTTTCTGCACACCATAGATTAAGGGTGTGGAGCTCTGCTGTACCACAAGTTTCAATACAATTACTATTACTTTTTATTCAATTCTCTCTTATTCTTATTCCAAGATATACGTTGCACAACACTTTGATGAATGTGATGATCCGTGACACTCATCACCATTCTCACATATGAATGCGCGTGATTGACAACCACTTCCATTCTACCTTAGGCCGGGCGCATATCTCTTAGATTCCCCAACAGAATCTTCGTGGTATAAGCTAGATAGATGGCGGCATTCATGGGGATCCGAAAAGTCTAACCTTGTCTGTGGTATTCTGAGTAGGATCCTGGGAATCCGGAAAGTCTAACCTTGTCTGTGGTATTCCGAGTACGATTCCGGTATTGAATGACTGTGACGAGCTTTAAACTCCTGAAGGCTGGGCGTGATGACAAATGCAAAAGTATCAATGGATTCTATTCCAACCTGATTGAGAACCGACAGATGATTAGCCGTGCTGTGACAGAGCATTTGGACCATTTTCACTGAGAGGATGAGATGTAGCTATCAACCAAGGGTGATGCCTCCAGACGATTAGCCGTGCAGTGACAGCGCATAGGACCATTTTTCCGAGAGGATTAAAAGTAGCCATTGATGATGGTGATGCCCTACATACAGCTTGCCATGGAAAGGAGTAAGAAGGATTGGATGAAAACAATGAGAAAGTAGAGATTCAAGAGGAGCACAGCATCTCCATGCACTTATCTGAAACTCCCACTATTGATTTACATGAGTAATTCTATCCCTTTTTATTTTCTATTTTATTATTAATTATTCGAAAATCCATAAATCAATTTAATCTGCCTAACTGAGATTTACAAGGTGACCATAGCTTGCTTCATACCAACAATCTCTGTGGGATCGACCCTTACTCGCGTAAGGTTTATTACTTGGACGACCCAGTACACTTGCTGGCTAGTTGAACGGAGTTGTGAATTCAAATAGAGCCAATTATTAAATTTTATACAAGTACAAAGAGCATGGATCACAATTTCGTCTACCAGCAGCAAAAAAAAAATTAATTATTGATGCAAAGTACTACTTGTGGGATGAACCATATCTCTTTAAGAGATGTGCGGACGGAATAATTCGTAAGTGTGTGCCTAGAAAAGAGGCACAAAAGATCCTATGGCATTGCCATTGATCACTGTTCATACCCTGGGTCGAGCTCTCCGACCCGGGATGTTCTTCAGGCAAAGCGACCGACCTATTAAGGTCAGGATGACCCGACCTCTTCTCAAAGAGCTCGACCAAGTCACAAGAAAGCCCAACAAAGGGCCCAAATAGAGGAACACATCCCAAATCCAAGGGCAGCCCAAGCCCGTAGAGATAAAGGCAGTTCCTTTGAAGATAAGATGACCTCACTTGAAGATAAAGATAAGATAAGATAACTAACTTCTCTTATCTAAGAAGGTCATTCTACGCAATTATAAATACACTGGAGCACCCAGGTATAACTCATACTCTGATTCTACTCAATACCTGCTTAATACCCTTGCTAACTTAAGCATCGGAGTCCCTTGCAGGTACCCCCACCCTCCGGGGACGAAGGATCAGCATCATCACCAAGTCCAACAAGTCAGACACAGTGACTCCCATCACCATCATCAAGATCGGACTCCGCAGCTCCGACCAGCACAGAAGATTTCATCCGAGATCGACCTCTAGTTTCAGGTAACCCTTGGAACATTGGCGCCGTTGCCGGGGAACCTGGAAGTCATCCCAGCACCATGGCGGATGACCATGACAACAACCACGGCTCAGATCTATAGGATAGAACGCCGCACAAAAACGCGGACACTACACCAAAAAACACTCCCCAAATCAACAATAAGGACTCCCCAAACGAGGGAGCCCTGGAGGCATTTCAAGACCGGTTAAAACAACTTGAGGAAGATGCTCTACGTCAACGAGAGGTCGAGAAGGATCTACAAAGAGAAATAAGGTGATGCCGGGAATTGGAGAACAAACTCCTAAAACTTGAAGCTGATTTCAAGACTAAAGCCAGCCGATCCACTCCCGAAGATAGCACCCGCAGGGACCAAGATCCATTCACCAAGGAGATCATGAAGACAAAAATCCCAAAAGACTTTAAACTCCCAGACATGACCTTGTATGACGGCACTACGGATCCCAACCATCATCTCAGCAATTGCAGAAGCAGAATGTACCTCACCGATGCCTCAGATGCAGTTCGTTGCAAAGCCTTTCCAACTACTTTAACAAAAATGGCAATTAAATGGTTCGATAGCCTCCCTCCAAGATCCATCTCGAGTTTCAACGACATGGCTAAAAAATTCCTGGCCAGATTCTCCATCCAAAAGGACAAAGCTAAACATGCGCTAAGCTTACTGGGAATCAGACAAGGAGAGCGGGAAACCCTACGTAACTACATGGAGAGATTCAACAAAACATGCATAGATATACAAAACCTTCCAACAGAAGCTGCCATCATGGGTCTCATTAATGGCCTACGAGAAGGGCCTTTTAGTCAATCCATATCAAAGAAGTACCCTACATCTCTGAACGAGGTACAGGAGCAAGCGGAAAAGTACATCAACATGGAGGAAAACTCCCGATTAGGAGAGACCTCAAAAGTAGGGTTCACCCCTCGGGATAAAGACAAAGATTCCAGAAAAAAGGAAGATCGACACGGAGAGAAAATAAAAAATACCACAATTACACCCCTCTTCGGGTGTCTCTCGTGGATGTCTACAGAGAGGATTGCAACACAGAAAAAATACCACCAGCTCGGCCACTCAAAGGCAAAAAGGAGGAGGAAACCAGGCTGAATATTGTGAATACCATCGGATCCGCGGGCACTCCACCAATGAGTGTTTTGACTTAAAAAACATCATAGAAAAGCTCGTACGAGAAGGAAAGTTAGATCGATACCTGGCCACCCATGAGGATGAACAAAGGAAAAGAAAAAGAGCAGAAGACGTCGGACCAACTGCGCAATCATCCCGAACGCCAGAAAGACACGTCCACATGATACACGGTGGATTTGCCGGGGGAGAAATCTCCAAATCATCCCGCAAAAGACATCTCAAAGATGTATACCACGTCGCAGAAAGGAAGGAAACACCTGACATCCCGTCGATCACTTTTACCAAGGAAGACGCATCCGACATCGCGTCAGGACATGACGATCCCATGGTCATCACTATTATACTGGCAAACGTAAATTTTCATCGCACACTGATAGACCAGGGGAGCTCTGTCGATATCTTATTCAAAACCGCTTTCGACAAACTCGGCTTGGAAGAAAAAAAACTCAGAGCATATCCGGACAGCCTGTTCGGGTTAGGTGATACCCCGGTTCAACCAATGGGATACATCCCGCTCCACACAACCTTTGGAAAGGGAAGTCAGTCAAGAACACTCAAAATAGATTACATCGTCGTTGACGTAACAGCCTACAAAGCCCTAATAGGTCGGGCAACGTTAAATCAACTTAGCGCAATAGTCTCAACTCCATATCTATGCATGAAATTCCCAACCGCAGAAGGAATAGCCACAGTAAAGGAAGATCAGAAGATGGCGCGCCGCTGTTACAACGAAAGTCAAAACCTCAGAGGCAGGGGAGAAGAATTCCACACAATCGAGCTCGGTGGAGTTCGGAGTTGGGAGGAGCTCCGCCCACAACCTGAAGAAGAAATAGAGAAAATTCAGATCGGGAACACCCCGGACCAAACAACCAACATCGGCGCACTCCTAAAAGGGGATATAAAAGAATCACTCATACAGTTTCTACACGAAACGCCGACCTCTTTGCGTAGAAAGCCGCAGACATGCCAGGCATAGATCCCAAGCTAATGTGCCACAAGCTAGCAGTCTACCCAGGATCTCGGCCGGTACAACAAAGGCACAGAAAGCTAGGACCAGAACGCTCTCAAGCCGTGGAAGAACAGGTACGAGCTCTACTGGAGGTAGGCTTCATAAGAGAAGTCAAATACCCGCTATGGCTTGCTAATGTCGTTTTGGTAAAAAAGTCAAATGGGAAGTGGAGAATGTGCACCGACTATACCGATCTCAACAAAGCTTGCCCGAAAGATCCTTATCCACTCCCAAACATCGACGCACTAGTAGATGCCTCCTCCGGATACAAATACCTCTCTTTTATGGACGCATACTCGGGATATAACCAAATCCCAATGTACCCACCCGACTAAGAAAAAACCTCTTTCTTAACCCCAAAGGCAAATTACTGCTACATTGTTATGCCCTTCGGTCTCAAAAACGCGGGAGCCACTTACCAAAGATTAATGAACAAAGTTTTTCCGGATCACATCGGAAAGATTATGGAGGTCTACGTAGACGACCTGCTATTGAAGACGCAAAACGAAGAGATGTTATTATCCGACCTGACACAAGTATTCAACACCATAAGACGACACGGCATGCGACTCAATCCCACAAAATGTACCTTCGCAGTAGAAGCTGGTAAATTCTTGGGTTTTATGATCACACAGAAAGGAATCGAGGCAAACCCGGACAAGTGCAGGGCCGTACTCGACATGAAAAGCCCGACTTGTATCAAAGAGGTACAACAACTCAACGGGCGGTTGGCAGCCTTGTCCAGATTCCTGGCGGGATCCACAATAAGATCTCTCCCCTTCTACGCCACTCTAAGGAAGGAAAAGGAGATTAAATGGATAGTTGAATGCGAGCAATCCTTCTAAGACTTCAGAAAATTTCTAGGACAGCCACCTATATTAAGTCGGCCACGGGAAGGAGAACCACTCATCTTGTACCTCGCAGTGGAAAATCGGGCAATAGCCTCAACACTGGTCCGAGAAGACCACAGTGGGCAATAACCCATATACTTCATCAGCAAAGCGTTACAAGGGTCTGAGCAGAACTACCAGAAAATAGAAAAGTTCGCTTACGCTCTCATAATAACATCTCGACGACTCCGCCTATATTTCCAGTCTCACACCATTAAAATTCGGACCAACCAGCCCATAAAAGGAATCCTACAGAAAACAGACTTGGCAGGCAGAATCTTGCAATGTGTAGTCGAGTTGTCCGAATTCAACCTTCAATACGAAGCTCAGACGGCCATCAAATCTCAATATCTGGCTGACTTTATTGCAGAATTTACAGACACACTGGAAATCCCCACAGAATGGAATCTATACGTGAACGGCTCCTCAAATAAAACGGGAAGTGGCGCAGGCGTAATAATTGAAGGCGACCAAGGGACCTATATCAAACTCTCCCTAAAATTTGGGTTCCCTGCCTCAAACAATCAAGCGGAATATGAGGCACTATTAGCTGGTTTGAAGCTGGCTAGGGAGGTTGGAGCTCAAAAACTTATCATCTTCAGCGACTCACAGGTAGTCACTTCACAAATAATAGGCAGCTACCAAGCCAAAGATCCCACTATGAAAAAAATATCTGGACAAAACCAGGGAACAACTCGGATAACTCGGAGAGTATGTGATTCGACACATACCCAGAGAACAGAATGCCCGGGCCGATGCACTCTCAAAACTAGCCAGCACCAAACCAGGAGGCAACAATAGAAGCCTTATCCAAGAAATTCTACAGAAGCCATCAGTCTCAGAAGAAAAAATGGTCCTAGCCATAACAGATCGCGATCAGGGATGGATGACCCCCATAATTAATTACCTCACCGTAGAGGCCCTCCCTACAGATGAGAAAGAGGCAAAGAAGTTAAAACGGAAAGCACAATACTATACCATCATAAATAATACTTTATACAAAAGAGGGATTTTAACACCATTGCTAAAATGCGTGCCGACTTCCAACACCAAGGATATCTTAGAAGAAGTACATAGTGACATTTGTGGCAATCACCTCGGAATGCAAACACTCGCCAAAAAAGTACTACGGGCAGGATTCTATTGGCCAACCCTACAAAAAGAAGCCACAGAATTCGTAAAGACATGTTCGCCATGTCAAAAGCATGCCAACTTCCACACCGCTCCACCAGAGGAACTCATCAGCATAACCTCACCTTTGCCATTCGCAAAATGGGGCTCGATCTCCTCGGACCTTTTCCTCAAGGATTAGGACAAGTCAAATTCCTCATAGTAGGAATAGACTACTTCACAAAATGGATCGAGGCAGAACCCCTAGCCAATGCCACAACTCAAAGAAGTCGGAAATTCCTGTATAGAAACATCGTCACAAGGTTCGGAGTTCCATACTCCATCACTACAGACAATGGTACCAGTTCACAGACGCAGGCTTCAGAAAACTAGCAGCCGACCTAAATATAAAACAACAATTCACCTCTGTTGAGCACCCCCAAGCCAATGGGCAAGCCGAAGCTGCTAACAAAGTTGTATTGGCAGGGATAAAACAGAGATTACAGGATGCAAAAGAAGCCTAGGCTGAGGAGCTCCCACAAGTCCTATGGGCGTATCGAACGACTCCACATTCCACGACAAAGAAGTCACCCTTCCGATTAGCTTACGGAATTGAGGCAATGATTTCGGTGGAGGTCGAAGAAGGATCACCCAGAGTAATCCATTTTAGCAAAAAAGTCAATTCCCAACTTCAAAGGGAAGAGCTCGACTTACTCCCAGAAATCTGAGAGAAAGCTCGGATAAGGGAAGAGGCGCTGAAAAGACAAATGGCCTCCAGATACAATCGAAAAGTAATACAGCGGGCCTTTGTTGAAAATGACCTTATCATAATCCGAAACGATATAGGAACAACTCGACCTAGAGAAGGAAAGCTGGCAGCAAACTGGAAAGGACCCTACCGAGCCATAGAAGTATTGGGAAAGGGCTACTACAAACTTTTCGAACTCGACAGGCGAGAGCTTCCTAGATCATGGCACGCCTTCAACCTAAGAAGGTACTATAGCTAGGGATGATAAAGGATCTTGGATAAGGCGCACTCTTTTTCCTGAAAAAGGTTTTTTAACGAGGCGCCCCGCCAAGACATACAAATCACCCGACTTAGGAAATTAACTCCTCATGTATATTTACATTTTCCTTTAATAAAATTTTTCAGATTCTCTACAAACACTCAAGTCGTATTATTCTGAAAAAATTCATCACCCGATTATAAAGCTACAGATCGACAAAAAGTGAAAATCAAATTCACTATGCGATCACGATAAAAACGAGGGCTAAAAACCCAATTTCTACAAAATCAGCAAAGATGAAAACAGAATAATACAAGAAGTTATAGAAAGTGATCCATAGAAAGGACCTGACGAGGACCTAATAAAATGGATTGCTATAAAATAACTTAAAGACTGGCCGACACAAAAAGTCGGACCAGCCACAACAACCCAAGTTATAAGTAAAGCCCTGGAAAGACGTCTAGCCAACCCTATAAAAGAGGATTACTATAACTTTGAAGAGCACGACATGAAAAAGTCGGACTCCTACAAAAAGTTACAAAAAATAATCCCTGAAAGAGACCTGAACAAGGTCCAAGAAAGATGATTATCAAGTAACTCGACAGGGCCCGACGTGACAAAGTCGGCCCGGAAGGATAAAGTTACAAAAGATAAATCCCTGAAAGAGACCTAAACAAGGTCCAAGAAAGAGGATTATCAAGTAACTCGACAGGGCCCGACGTGACAAAGTCGGCCCAGAAAGAAAAAGTTACAAAAGATAATCCCTGAAAGAAACCTAAAACGAGGTGCAAAAAAGAGGATCATCAAGTAACTCGACAAGGGCTCGACGTGACAAAGTCGGTCCGGAAAGAAAACATTACAAAAGATAATCCCTGAAAGAATCAGGGGCAACAATCCGGAACTGCTCCATCAGGTTCTCATAGGCAGCAGTCACGCTGCCCACAAGGTGACCCTGGAGCTCGGCATAATTAATCCGAGAAGTTTCCAAGTCATCTCGGAGATGCACCAACTCCCTATAAGCTGAGACATAGCTATCCCTGTGCTTCAATGCCATGTCCTCAGCCAACTTCAAGGAAGCCACCAAAGCGATAGAGCTAGCCTTCTCACCCTCCAGTTCCTTTTCTACCTTCGCCAACTTCACCTCCAATTCCTCCTTCAGACCCTTGATTCGATCAAACTCCGATTTAGCCTCCTCCATGAAGGATTTTGTAGCATGAATCGGGATACCCTGAACAGTTCGGAAAATAGCCGCACCCTATGTGCCATCTTCACACTATTTTTGGTGATGAAATCTAGGTGTTGAAGAAGGGACACATCATCCATGGAAAGCCGACCATAAGGGGCAATTTGCTGGTCGACAAACTCGACAGCATCAAAATCCAGGGCATCCAGGTTAAAGGGCTCAGATGTTTTCTGCTTCTTCGAGGGAGGAGCACCAGAAGCAGCAGCAGAAGTTTGTGGAGGATCTGCCAGGCGAACCCGAGGAGTAGGGATCACCCTCCTCGGCCCAGGGGAACTCGGCACAAGCGGCTTCATGATGGTTTGAGAAGACCCCTCCCCAGCCGCCTTGACCGAGATGTTTTGTGCAGCAACTGCCTTCCTGGCCATTTTAAAAGCCTTCATAGAGTCGTTGTTTCTCGACATTTCTAAAAAACAGAAAAGACAGAATCAACAAACAAAAGTCATAGATCACAGGGGTAAAATAGAATAAAATGAAAACACGTCAGTCAGTACCCAATACATTTCGGACCAAAGATGGGTCCTCCAAAACTTTTTTAGTATCCAGATGCGGAGGCTCCCCCTAAATATCCTCCAATACACTCATAAAGGCCTGTTCGACCTCGTCCAACATCTCCTAAGTATATCGAGACACCATGACATTCTTTTGCCACTTAAGAGGAAAAACAGGTTCATCATTTTCATCAAGAAAAAAGGGGTGAACCCCCTCAACAGCTCGAACTCTAGAGAAATAGTTTTTAAAGTCCTTAAAGGACTCGTTATAGATGGCAAAAACTTTGTGCCCTTGAGCAGATCTAAAGGAAACCCAAGAAGCTTTCTTTTTTGAAGAGGCCCCAGGCTTGGCCGAAACAAACAAATAGAGTAAAAGAGTTAGAGAAGGCTTGATGCCTAACTCTTGACACAGCAGCTGAAAAATTTTTATAAAACCCCAGGAATTGGGATGAAGCTAGGATGGAGCAATGTTACACGACCACAACAAGTCGGTTTCAAAGGAAGAAAAAGGAAAAGTAATGTTCAACTGACTAAAGAAATATTCATAAGCATAGAAGAAGGGACGTTCCCCCTTGACTGAGGTGGGAAAACAGACTCTCTCGTCAGAACCAGGCGCTACAAGCTCATAATCCCTCTCATGGGCACCGCTACCACAAACCCTATGATATTTTCGCAGCTCTATACAAAACTCAGAGTCCACCACAGAAATACACAGAAGAACCATATAATCCACCCAATCAGCCATGCCCTTAGGGACTTGGGAAGATGTCTCAACAATATTTTTACGAGAAGCCATGAGGCCAACTAGTCCTACAATAAGAAAAGAATATTGGATTACTAGAAAACATCTCGGACAATAGCAAAACAACTCGGCTATATAACCCAGCACAGTATGAGCAATAAAAGGAGACCCCAGAACCTGCACTAAAGATCCAGGGGCATCCTTTGGAGGCAGCCACAGAACAAGAACCCAAGGGGATCTACAAGTTCACACCCCAGCAACGACCATTTTCTTTGTAACTAGAAACAACACCCGGAACAGAAATCATCAAGAAATCATCGTCTCCATCAAAAGAAAAACTAGAGGCAGAATAAAAGCCATTAAAGGAGCAACCTTTTTTCAAGCAGCGGCAACATGCGAAGCCCTAAAGGCACTAAACTACCAGGAAATCCATCTGAAAGCATACAGAAAGACGAAAAGAAGACCAGAAAACATACATCACAGCGACATTCAAGCATGGTAATATGAAAAGATTCAAGCTTTCCAACATAAACTCAGGCAAAATTAAAACTCTATCGAAGAATCACATCTAAAGCGAACAAAGAAACAGAAAAAAGAACCAACCTGGAGAAAAGAGGGAGTTTCAGAAAGAAGAAAATCAAGAATCGCCCTCTAGAAGCAAAGAAAATGCCAAAAGATCGCCAAGCAACGTCGCAGGAGGAAATGAGAAAACTGCAAACATCAAAAAATGGAAAGAGAGAAAGAAAAGAAAAGTTACGGAGAAGAGAAACCGTTTTTTAAGTGTGAAATTCAAAAACAGAAAGGCCAATAGAAACGGGGCCTTAAAATCAATTAATGAGGGAATTAAAACCCTCGCACATTCCCGAAGCCAGAGCGCTAATATAAAAAGCGCGCGCTTTTAAGGAAAAACAAAATGTTCCGCATTCAAAGGAGAACCTACAAAAGCGAAATCGACAAAATGCTCGAGTTCGGCTTCACCTGAAGGTTCGAAGTCCTAAAAACTAAGACTCTACCTCCAAATAAAGACCGAGCTCAAGCAGGGGCACTGTTCATACCCTGGGTCGAGCTCTCCGACCTGGGATGTTCTTCAGGCAAAGCGACCGACCTCTTCAGGTCAGGATGACCCGACCTCTTCTCAAAGAGCTCGACCAAGTCACAGGAAAGCCCAACAAAGGGCCCAAATAAAGGAACACGTCCCAAATCCAAGGGCAACCCAAGCCCGTAGAGATAAAGGCGGTTCCCTTGAAGATAAGATGACCTCACTTGAAGATAAAGATAAGATAAGATATCTAACTTATCTTATCTAAGAAGGTCATTCTATGCCATTATAAATACACTGGAGCACCCAGGTATAACTCATACTCTGATTCTACTCAATACTTGCTTAATACCCTTGCTAACTTAAGCATCGGAGTCCCTTGCAGGTACCCCACACCCTCCGGGGACGAAGGATCAGCATCATCACCAAGTCTAACGAGTCGGACACAGCGACTCCGATCACCATCATCAAGATCGGACTCCGCAGCTCTGACCAGCACAGAAGATCTCATCCGAGATCGACCTCTAGTTTCAGGTAACCCTCGGAACAATCACAATATGGAGGATATTTCGGAAGTGAGCGGACAGCCACAAGAGTCCTCCAATGTGGTTTCTACTGGCCTACTCCCTATAGAGACTCCCGAGAGTTTGTACGTAGCTGTGACAGTTGTCAAAGAGCTGGTAATCTGTCTCATGGTTATGCCATGCCTCAGCAAGGGATCTTAGAAATTGAGTTGTTTGATGTATAGGATATTGATTTCATGGGCCTTTCCCACCATCATACTCAAACACTTACATTCTGGTGGCAGTAGATTATGTATCTAAATGGGTAGAGGCAATTGCCACACCCACTAATGATACTAAGACAATGCTGAAGTTCCTCCAGAAGCATATCGTCAGCAGATTTGGTGTCCCCATAATACTAATCAGTGATGGAGGAACTTATTTCTGCAATAAACAGCTTGACTCTGCTCTGATCCGATATGGAATTAACCACAAAGTGGCAACTCTATATCATCCACAGACAAATGGGCAGGCTGAAGTCTCAAATAGAGAACTAAAACGAATCCTGGAATGGACTGTAAGTACCCGTAGAAAGGAATGGGCAAGGAGTCTGGATGATGCTCTATGGGCATATAGAACTGCATTCAAAACTCCTATAGGGACCTCTCTATACCAGCTTGTGTATGGAAAAGCCTGTCACCTGCCAGTGGAACTGGAACACAAGGCCTACTGGACAACTAGATTCCTAAACCTTGATGCCAAGTTAGCTGGAGAGAAAAGATTGCTCCAGTTGAATGAGCTAGAGGAATTCAGCCTCAATGCTTTCGAAAATGCAAAAATTTACAAAGAGAAAGCAAAAAGGTGGCATGACAAGAAACTGTCATCCAGAGTCTTTGAGCCAGGAAAGAAGGTTCTACTATTTAACTCTAGGCTCAGATTGTTCCCTGGGAAATTAAAATCCCGGTGGAGGGGATCATATGTAATCACAAGTGTGTCACCATATGGATATATAGAGCTTTAGGATATTGACTCTAACAAAAAGTTTATTATCAATGGACAGAGAGTCAAACATTATCTTGAAAGCAATGTTGAGCAAGAATGCTCAAAACTTAGACTAGACTAAAGCTCAGTAAAAGTCCAGCTAAAGACAATAAAGAAGCGCTTGCTGGGAGGCAACCCAATCATTAGCAAGGGTTCTTGTTATTTAAATAATAATTATAGGAGTTTGATATAAATTATCTTTAAGGTTAATTGTCAGATGCAAAAGTTTATAGAGTTATAGAAGGATTTAGAACACAAAGCAGAGAAAAGGAGCTCACTGGCTCGAAAACGCCAGTAAGAGGCATTTCGGGCATTAAACGCCAGAATGGGTACCATTCTGGGTGTTTAACGCCAGAATTGCAGCATCCTGGGTGTTCAGAAAAATGCCCAGTGACAAAGGATTCCTGTTTGGGTGTTTAACGCCAGAATAGACAGGGGGAGGGGATTTTGTTTTCACTTCAATTGTTTTCAAATTTTCATGTTTTAATCCATAATTTTCTGCATAAACATGTTACAAATTTTCATCTCTCAAATTCAATTTTCAAAAATTTAATAATCTTCTAAATTCTTTTTAATTTTCTTTCAAATCTTTTAAAATCTCATCTTTTTCATATCATGATTCATCTTTTACAAATCATATCTTTCTATCATATCTTTTTTTTTTTAAATTTTCGAAACCCACCCCTCCCTTTTAAATACACGTTCGGGCATCCCCATACCTCCACCATTCGAATCTGTCTCCCCCTCTATTCCTCTCCTTTCCTTTCTTTTGCTTGAAGACAAACAAACCTCTAAGTTTGGTATGTTTTTCCGTGATTACTGAGCAAAACCTCGCCAAGATCATGGCCCCTAAAGGAAAACAAACCACTTTAAGAGGCAAGAAAGAGAATAATCCAAAACCACTTTGGAATCATGAGAGGTTCTTAACCAAGAACATGCAGACTATTACCACAAAATAATGGGTTTGAGGTCAGTGATCCCGGAAGTTAAGTTCGATCTGAAAGAAGACGAATATCCGGAGATCCAAGAACAGATTCGAAACAGAGGTTGGGAAATCCTAGCTAATCCTAAGACAAAAGTGGGAAGAAACATGGTCCACGAATTCTACTCAAATCTGTGGCTGACAGATAAGCAGAGAATGATGGGAACTTCCTTCGATACCTTTCGAACTATGGTCAGAGGGAAGACTATTTACTTCCACCTTGACAAAATTAGAGAGGTCTTCAAGCTGCCTCAACTACAAGATGATTCAGAATCCTTTAATAGGAGAATGGTGAGAGTAGATAAGTGTTTGGACCAAGTTCTAGAGGACATATGCCTCCCTGGGATAAAGTGGATAACCAACTCAAAAGGTGTCTCAAACCAACTCAAAAGAGGAGATCTCAAACCAGTCGCTAAGGGCTGGTTTGACTTCATTGGGCATTCTATACTGCGCACTAGCAAACGCTCTGAGGTCACTGTCAAAAGAGCAATGATGATTCATTGCATTACACTGGGAAACAAAGTGGAGATTCATCATTTGATTTCTTGTGAGATTTACACAATTGCAAATAAGAACTCCACTGAAGCCAAATTGGCTTACCCAAGCTTAATCTCTTTACTATGTAAAGATGCTGGGGTAAAGATGGGAGTAGATGAGTTCATCTCATTCGAGCATCCAATCACTAAAAAGTCAATGGAGGGACAACAAGTACACGACAACTCTATCAAGAGGAGGGCGCAAAAGTTCCTCCCAGAAATCCATCAAATTGACTACTGGGCCCGCCTAGAAGCATCTGTCACCAAGTTGCAAGAAGCTATGGATCAACTTAAGGAAGAACAGCAAAATTAAAATAGCATGCTCTGCAAAACAAGTTACTAAATTCAATCAGCAACTGGATTTTCTAACAAAACAGCTAGCCGAATTCAAGGAAATACTACAAGAAACAAGAATGGCTAATATGAATATGGAAGTATAGTTGAAGCAAACAGAACAGTAGTTATCAAAACAAATAACAGAAGAGTGCCAAGCAGTTCAATTAAGAAGTGGGAAAACATTAAATACTTCACTTCAAGATAGCAGGAAGCCAAAAAATGAGTAAACTAACCAAAACCCCTCTGAGGACAGTAAGAGTCTAGAGAGGAATGATTCTGGCGCTCAAATACCAGAGAATGGGTGGAAAGCTGGCGTTGAACGCCCAAACCATGCTCAGTCCTGGCGTTCAATGCCAGAAACAAACAAGGATTTGGCATTGAACGCCCAAAGGGAGCACCGTTCTGGCGTTCAGACGCCAGAAACAAGTAAGGAGTTGGCGTCTAATGCCACTCCAGCTTCCACCCCTGGCATTCAAATGCCAGTGGGGGATCAGACACATACAAGTACTGATAGTAACCCATCTAAAAAGGCTTCTCAACCCACATCTGTAGGCAATAAACCTGCAGCAACTAAAGTTGAGGAATACAAAGCCAAAATGCCTTATCCTCAGAAACTCCGCCAAGCGGAACAGGATAAGCAATTTGCCCGCTTTGCAGACTATCTCAGGACTCTTGAAATAAAGATTCCGTTTGCAGAGGCACTTGAGCAAATACCCTCTTATGCTAAGTTCATGAAAGAGATCTTAAGTCACAAGAAGGATTGGAGGGAAACTGAGAAAGTTTACATCACTGAAGAATGCAGTGCAGTCATTCTGAAAAGCTTACCTGAGAAGCTTAAAAATCTGGGAAGCTTTATGATACCATGCACATTAGAAGGTACTTGTACCAAGCAAGCTCTATGTGATCTTGGGGCAAGTATCAACCTAATACATGCATCTACTATCTAAAAGCTTGGGTTGACTAATGAGGTCAAACTAACCCGGATATGTCTCTAACATGCTGATGGCTACATTAAATACCCATCAGGCGTGATTGAAGATATGATTATCAAGGTTGGACCATTTGCCTTTCCTACTGACTTTGTGGTGCTGGAAATAAAGGAACACAAGAGTGCAACTCTCATTCTATGAAGACCTTTCCTAACAACTGGCCGAACCCTCATTGACGTCCAAAAAGGGGAAGTAACCCTGAGAGTCAATGAAGATGAGTTCAAGTTGAATGTTGTCAAAGCTATGCAGCATCCAGACACTCCAAATGACTGTATGAGCATTGATATCATTGACTCTCTGGTAAAAGAGATCAATATAACTGAGAGTCTCGAATCAGAGCTGGAGGATATCTTTAAAGATGTTCAGCCTGATCTGGAGGAATCAGAGAGAATAATAGAACCTCTAAAAATTCCTCAGGAAGAGGAGAAACCTCCTAAACCCGAGCTCAAACCATTACCACCATCCCTGAAATATGCATTTCTGGGAGAAGGTGATACCTTTCCCGTAATCATAAGCTCTACCTTAGAGCCACAGGAAGAGGAAGCACTAATTCAAGTGCTAAAGACACACAAGACAGCTCTTGGGTGGTCCATCAGTGATCTTAAGGGCATTAGCCTAGCGAGATGCATGCACAAGATTTTAATGGAGGGTGACGCTAAGCCAGTGGTTCAACCATAAAGGCGGCTGAATCCAGCCATGAAGGAGGTGGTGTAGAAGGAGGTCACTAAATTACTAGAGGCTGGGATTATTTATTCTATTTCTGATAGCCCCTGGGTAAGCCCTGTCCAAGTCGTCCCTAAAAAGGGTGACATGACAGTGGCTCATAATGAAAGAAATGAACTGGTTCCTACACGAACAGTTACAGGGTGGCGTATGTGTATTGATTACAGAAGGCTCAATACAGCTGCTAGAAAGGATCATTTTCCTTTACCATTCATACACCAGATGCTAGAAAGACTAGCAGGTCATGAATACTACTGCTTCTTGGATGGATATTCAGGTTATAATCAAATTGCAGTAGATCCCCATGATCAAGAGAAAACAACATTCACATGTCCATCTGGAGTATTTGCATACAGAAGGATGCTATTTGGTCTGTGCAATGCACCTGCAACCTTTCAAAGGTGCAAGCTCTCAATTTTCTCTGATATGGTGGAAAAATTTCTGGAAGTCTTCATGGATGACTTTTCAGTATTTGGAGACTCATTCAGCTCTTGTCTTGACTATCTAGCACTTCTTCTAAAGAAGTGCCAAGAGACTAACCTGGTTTTAAACTGGGAGAAATGTCATTTTATGGTGACTGAAGGAATTGTCCTTGGACACAAAATTTCGAACAAGGGAATAGAAGTGGATCAAGCTAAGGTAGAGGTAATTGAAAAATTACCACCACCAGCCAATGTTAAGGCAATTAGAAGCTTTCTTGGGCATGCAGGATTTTATAGGAAGTTTATAAAGGATTTTTTAAAAATCGCCAAACCTCTAAGTAATCTGCTAGCTGTTGACACACCATTTATCTTTGATAAGGAGTGTCTGTAGGCGTTTGAGACTCTGAAAGCTAAGCTGGTCACAGCACCAGTCATCTCTGCACCAGACTGGACATTACCTTTTGAACTGATGTGTGATGCCAGTGACAATGCCATTGGTGCAGTGTTGGGACAAAGGCATGACAAGCTTCTGCACGTCATTTACTATGCCAGTCGTGTTTTAAATGATGCACAGAAGAACTACACAACCACAGAAAAAGAGCTACTTGCAGTGGTTTTACGCCATTGACAAGTTTAGATCCTATTTAGTAGGATCAAAAGTGATTGTGTACACTGACCATGCTGCTCTTAAATATCTACTCACAAAGTAGGATTCAAAACCCAGACTCATTAGATGGGTGTTGCTTCTGCAAGAGTTTGATATAGAAATAAGAGACAGAAAAGGGACAGAGAACCAAGTAGCAGATCACCTATCCCGAATAGAACCAGTAGAAGGGTGGTGCATGAATTTATAATCCGCACAACTAACCAGCAAGTGCACTGGGTCGTCCAAGTAATACCTTATGTGAGTAAGGGTCGATCCCACGGAGACTATTGGTTTGAAGCAAGCTATGTTTATTTTATGATTCTTAGTCAGGATATTAATTAAAATTATAAGTTGGAATTATTAGATTTGATTGGAACAAATAAAAGAGAATAACAGCGTTACTTGTTGTGCAGTAATGAGAAATATGTTGGAGTTTTGGAGATGCTTTGTCCTTCGAACATCAACTCTTCCTTAAAATCCTTCAACACACGAAAAGTCCCTTCCATGGCAAGCTCTATGTAGGGTGTCACCGTTGTCAATGGCTACCTCCCATCCTCTCAGTGAAAACGTTCCTATGCTCTGTCACAGCACGGCTAATCATCTGTCGGTTCTCAATCAGGTTGGAATAGAATCCATTGATTCTTTTGCGTCTGTCACTAACGCCCAGCCTTCAGGAGTTTGAAGCTCGTCACAGTCATTCAATCCCAGAACCCTACTCGGAATACCACAGACAAGGTTTAGACTTTCCGAATTCTCATGAATGCCGCCATCAATCCGGCTTATACCACGAAGATTCTGCGTAATGAATCTAAGAGATACTCATTTAGTCTGATGTAGAACGGAGGTGGTTGTCAGACACACGTTCATGGTTTGGGGAAGGTGATGAGTGTCACGGATCATCACCTTCTCCATAATTAAGCGCGAATGAACATCTTAGATAAGAACAAGCGTGTTTGAATGGAAAATAAAGGAATTGTATTAATTCATCGAGACGCTGCAGAGCTCCTCACCCCCAACAATGGAGTTTAGAGACTCATGCCGTCAAAGAGTATGTAATTCAGATCTGAAAATGTCATGAGGTACAAAATAATTCTCTAAAAGTTGTTTAAATAGTAAACTAGTAACCTAGGTTTGCAGAATATGAGTAAACTAAGATAATTGGTGCAGAAATCCACTTCTGGGGCCCACTTGGTGTGTGCTGGGGCTGAGACTAAAGCTATCCACGAGTAGAGGCTTTTCTTGGAGTTAAACTCCAAGTTATGACGTGTTTTGGGCGTTCAACTCCGGATCATGACGTTTTTCTGGCGTTTAACTCCAGACAGCAGCATGTACTTGGCGTTCAACGCCAAGTTACGTCGTCTATCTTCGCGCAAAGTATGGACTATTATATATTGCTGGAAAGCCCTGGATGCCTACTTTCCAACGTCGTTGAGAGCGCGCCAATTGGACTCCTGTAGCTCCAGAAAATCCATTTCGAGTGCAGGGAGGTCAGGATCCAATAGCATCAGCAGTCCTTTTTCAGCCTAAGTCAGATTTTTGCTCAGCTCCCTCAATTTCAGCCAGAAAATACCTGAAATCACAGAAAAATACACACACTCATAGTAAAGTCCAGAAATATGATTCTTGCTTAAAAACTAATAAAATTCTATTAAAAACTAATTAAAACATACTAAAATCTACATGAAATTACCCCCAAAAAGCGTATAAAATATCCGCTCATCACAACACCAAACTTAAACTGTTGCTTGTCCTCAAGCAACTAGATAAATAAAATTGGTTTTAACAGAAATTAAGAAGCAATAATATTTTAGAGTTTTAAATGTAGCTCAGATTCTTATTAGATGAGCGGGGCTTGTAGCTTTTTGTTTCTGAACAGTTTTGGCATCTCCCTTTATCCTTTGAAATTCAGAATGATTGGCATCCATAGGAACTCAGAATTCAGATAGTATTATTAATTCTCCTAGTGTAGTATGTTGATTCTTGAACACAGTTATTTTATGAGTCTTGGCCGTGGCCCTAAGCACTTTGTTTTCCAGTATTACCACCAGATACATAAATGCCACAGACACATGACTAGGTGAACCTTGTTCAGATTGTGACTTAGCTTTGCTAAAGTCCCCAGTCAGAGGTGTCCAGAGCTCTTAAGCACACTCTGTTTGCCTTGGATCACGACTTTAACCCCTCAGTCTCAAGTTTGTAACTTGGACCTGCATGCCACAAGCACATGGTTAGGGACAGCTTGGTTTAGCCGCTTAGGCCTGGATTTTATTTCCTTGGGCCCTCCTATCCATTGATGCTCAAAGCCTTGGATCCTTTTTACCCTTGCCTTTTAGTTTTAAGGGCTCGTGGCTTTTTCTATTGCTCCTTCTTTTTTTTTTTTTGACTGCTTTTTCTTGCTTCAAGAATCAATTTCATGATTTTTCAGATCATCAATAATATTTTTCGTGTTCCTCATTCTTTCAGGAGCCAATATTCATCAAATTCAAAGTACAAGTTATGCACTGTTCAAGCATTCATTCAAAGAACAAAAAGTGTTGCCACCACACATAATTAATTATAATTTTTATTATTATGAACTCGAAAAATATAGATTACTTCTTTATTCTTAAAAAATATCTACTACTTTATTCATGCCTGATGATGATGAGAAAAATAAATTATAGCTTAATTGGAAATAAAATCAAAATAGACATACTAATTTCTACTACTAAATATCTCCTAAGGTAAACTTCTATAATACTACTATCACTAAGTTAAAGCAGAAAAATTGGAACTCAGCAACCTGTTGTTTTGAGGGGTAGATGTTCCTCTAATCTGTGGGGTGCTTTTCAAGGATTAATTTTTGGCGCTTTAGCTCCCTTAGATCACGCCCTTGCTCTTCCTGTTCCTTAAGCAGTTTGCAAAGCATGCTACTTTGATTGTTCTGTTCTTCCTTTATTTGGTCCATAGCTTCTTGCAATCTGGAAATAGAAGCCTCAAGATGTTCCCAATATTCGAATTGAGGCAGTTCTGGGAGGGCTTCTTGTGCTCTCCTCTTGGCTGAATCATCTTGTTGCTGTTGTCTGACCATTGATATTCCAGTGATTGGCCTCTCAACTGGAATATACTCTGTTATTCCCATCTTCACTCCGGCATCTTTGCAGAGCATAGAAATTAAGCTTGGATAGGCCAATTTGGCGTCCTTGGAATTCCTGTTTGCTATTTTGTATAGCTCACATGAGATCAGTTGATGGACTTCTACCTCTTTTCCCAACATGATGCAGTGAATCATGACAGCTCTTTTGATGGTAACTTCAGAACGGTTGCTGGTGGGCAATATGGAACGCCCAATGAAATCCAGCCAGCCTCGGGCTACTGGTTTTAGATCTTCTCTTTTGAGTTGAATTGGGGTGCCAGTGGTGCTGGTAGTCCACCTGGCTTCAGGGATGCATATGTCCTCTAGAATCTTGTCTAGACCTTTGTTTACCCTCATCATTCTCCTGTTAAAGGAGTCTCGGTCATCTTTCAGTTGAGGAATATTAAATATCTCCCTGATCTTGTCAGGATGAGTATGAACAATCTTTCCTCTGACTAAGGTCCGATGGTCATAGAGAGCAGCTCCAATTATTCTCTGCCTGTCTGTCTGCCATAAATTAGCATAGAACTCCTGAACCATGTTTCTTCCCACTTTCGTTTCAGGATTGGTCAGAATTTCCCAATTCCTGATTCGAATTTGCTCTTGAATCTCTTGATATTCATATTCTTTCAGATCAAATTTGACTTCCGGGATCACTGATCTGTGACTCATTATTTTGTAGTAATGGTCTGAATGTTCTTTAGTTAAGAACTTCCCTTGATTCCAAAGTGGCTTTGGAGTACTCTCCTTCTTGCCCCTTGGGGTGGGTTGTTTTCCTTTAGGGGCCATGATCTTAAGGAGTATGTTTTTGTGATCACGGATAACCACACCAAACTTAGAGCTTTGCTTGTCCTCAAGCAAAAGAGAAGAAAGAAGAGGGATAGGAAGAGAGCAAGTGTGGCAAGGTGATGATGAGTGGGGCGCCGAACTCAATATATGGGGAGGGGGTGGGAAATTTCGAAAATAAGAAAAGGATAAGATAGAAGATATGATTTATAAAAGATAAATATGATGAGAAAAAGATATAGTTTAAAAAGAGAAAGATATGAATAATAATAATTAAAAAGATAGATTTGAATTTTAAATTTTGAAAAAGATTTTTAAAGAGGTAATTGAGTTTTGAAAACAAACTTTAAAAGAGTTGGATTGGATTGAAAAATAATTTGTCTTTATGGATTAAGATACATTTGATATTTTTGAAAAAGGGATTTTAGAAATTAGGATTTTTAGAACACTAATTTGAATTGAGGGATGATAATTTAAAATATGTTTATGCAAGAAATCATGAATTGAAACATAAAAAAAATTAGAAAATTTGTAAAGAAAAATAAATTTTACCTCCTCCCCATCATCCTAGCGTTAAACGCCCAAACGATGCATGTTTTGGGCGTTTAACGCCCAAACGTTGCTTCTCCTGGGCGTTCAACGCCCAGCTGATGCTTCTTTTTGGCGTTGAACGCCAGGAAGTCCTCTGTCACTGGGCGTTTTTCTGAACGCCCAGGATGCTAACAATCTGGCGTTAAACGCCTAGAAGGTGCTTCTTTCTGGCGTTTAACGCCCAGAAGATGCTCCTTTCTGGCGTTTAACGCCCAGATGGCTACCCTTACTGGCGTTGAACTCCCAGTGGGTGCTTCTTTTGGGCGTTCAACGCCCAAAATGTTTCTTACTGGCCTTTTTCGCCAGTGAACTTTCCAAATCCCCTTTTAACTTTGTGAATCCAATCAATTGCTATCTTACCTTGAGGATATTTTGACCTATACCTGTAAAAATCAAATAGAAACGAATAAAATTAAATTTTGTGATTAGCTGGGTTGCCTCCCAACAAGCGCTTCTTTACTGTCATTAGCTGGACTATTACTGAGTTTTAATTAAGTCTCAGTTTTGAGCATTCTTGCTCAAAATTGCCTTCAAGATAATGTTTGACTCTTTGTCCATTAACAATGAACTTTTTGTTAGAGTCATTATCCTGCAGCTCTATGTATCCATATGGTGATACGTTTGTGATGACATATGGACCTCTCCACCGGGATTTTAATTTCCCGGGGAATAATTTGAGCCTAGAATTAAATAGCAGAACTTTCTGCCCCGGCTCAAAGACTCTGGATGACAATTTCTTATCATGCCATCTTTTCGCTTTCTCTTTGTAAATCTTTGCATTTTCGAAAGCATTGAGTCTAAACTCCTCTAGCTCATTTAACTGGAGCAATCGTTTTTCTCCAGCTAACTTGGCATCAAGGTTTAGGAATCTGGTTGCCCAATAGGCCTTGTGTTCCAGTTCCACTGGCAAGTGACATGCCTTTCCATACACAAGCTGGTATGGAGAGGTCCCTATAGGGGTCTTGAATGCTGTTCTGTATGCCCACAGAGCATCATCCAAGCTTCTTGCCCAATCCCTTCTACGGTTAATTACAGTCCGTTCCAGGATTCTTTTGAGTTCTCTATTTGAGACTTCAGCTTGCCCATTAGTTTGTGGATGATATGGAGTAGCTACCCTGTGGCTAACTCCATAACGAACCAGAGCAGCATAAAGCTGTTTATTGCAGAAATGAGTGCCCCCATCACTGATTAACACTCTAGGGATACCAAATCTGCTGAAGATGTGTTTCTGGAGGAATTTTAACACTGTTTTAGTGTCATTGGTGGGTGTTGCAATAGCCTCCACCCATTTGGATACATAATCCACTGCCACCAGAATATAAGTGTTTGAGTATGATGGTGGGAAGGGTCCCATGAAGTCAATGCCCCATACATCAAACAACTCAATCTCTAAGATCCCTTGCTGAGGCATGGCGTAACTGTGAGGTAGATTGCCAGATCTTTGGCAACTGTCACAATTAAGTACATACACTCGGGAGTCTTTATAGAGAGTAGGCCAGTAGAAGCCACTTTGGAGGACTCTTGTGGCTGTTCGCTCACTTTCAAAATGTCCTCCATACTGTGATCCATGGCAGTGCCATAGGATCTTCTGTGCTTCTTCCTTAGGCACACATCTACGGATTACTCCGTCTGCACATCTCTTAAAGAGATACGGCTCATCCCAAAGATAATACTTTGCATCCATGATCAGCTTCTTTATTTGCTGTCTACTGTACTCTTTGGGTATAAATCTCACTGCCTTGTAGTTTGCAATGTCTGCAAACCATGGCACTTCCTGGATGGCAAAGAGTTGCTCATCCGGAAAGGTTTCAGAGATCTCAGTGAGAGGGAGGGACGCCCCTTCTACTGGTTCTATTCGGGACAGGTGGTCTGCTACCTGATTCTCTGTCCCTTTTTTGTCTCTTATTTCTATATCAAACTCTTGCAGAAGCAACACCCATCTTATAAGTCTGGGTTTTGAATCCTGCTTTGTGAGTAGATATTTAAGAGCAGCATGATCAGTGTACACAATCACTTTTGATCCTACTAAATAGGATCTGAATTTGTCAATGGCGTAAACCACTGCAAGTAGCTCTTTTTCTGTGGTTGTGTAATTCTTCTGAGCGTCATTTAGAACACGACTGGCATAGTAAATGACGTGCAGAAGCTTGTCATGCCTTTGTCCCAACACTGCACCAATGGCATGGTCACTGGCATCACACATTAGTTCAAATGGCAATGCCCAGTTTGGTGCAGAGATGATTGGTGCTGAGACCAATTTAGCTTTCAGGGTCTCAAATGCCTGCTGACACTCTTTATCAAAGATAAATGGCGTGTCAGCAGCTAGCAGGTTGCTTAGAGGTTTGGCAATTTTTGAAAAATCCTTTATAAATCTCCTATAGAATCCTGCATGCCCCAGAAAGCTTTTGATTGCCTTAACATTGGTGGGTGGTGGTAATTTTTCAATTACTTCAACTTTAGCTTGATCCACCTCTATTCCCTTGTTCGAGATTTTGTGCCCAAGGACAATTCCTTCAGTCACCATAAAGTGACATTTTTCCCAGTTTAAAACCAGGTTAGTCTCTTGGCATCTCTTTAGAACAAGTGCTAAATGGTTAAGGCAGGAGCTGAATGAGTCTCCAAACACTGAAAAGTCATCCATGAAGACTTCCAGAAATTTTTCCACCATATCAGAGAAAATTGAGAGCATGCACCTCTGAAAGGTTGCAGGTGCATTGCACAGGCCAAATGGCATCCTTCTGTATGCAAATACTCCAGATGGGCATGTGAATGTCGTTTTCTCCTGATCTTGGGGATCTACTGCAATTTGATTATAACCTGAATATCCATCCAGAAAGCAGTAATATTCATGACCTGCTAGTCTTTCTAGCATCTGGTCTATGAATGGTAAAGGAAAATGATCCTTTCTGGTAGCTGTATTGAGCCTTCTGTAATCAATACACATACGCCACCCAGTAACTGTTCTTGTAGGAACCAGTTCATTTTTTTCATTATGAATCACTGTCATGCCACCTTTTTTTGGGACGACTTGGACAGGGCTCACCCAGGGGCTGTCAGAAATAGGATAAATAATCCCAGCCTCTAGTAATTTAGTGACCTCTTTCTGTACCACTTCCTTCATGGCTGGGTTCAGCCGCCTTTGTGGTTGCACCACTGGCTTGGCGTCACCCTCCAGTAAGATCTTGTGCATGCATCTAGCTGGGCTAATGCCCTTAAGATCACTGATGGACCACCCAAGAGCTGTCTTGTGTGTCCTTAGCACTTGAATTAGTGCTTCCTCTTCCTGTGGCTCTAAGGTAGAGCTTATGATTACAGGAAAGGTATCACCTTCTCCCAAGAATGCATATTTTAGGGAAGGTGGTAATGGTTTGAGCTCGGGTTTAGGAGGTTTCTCCTCTTCCTGAGGGATTTTCAGAGGTTCTACTATTTTCTCTGACTCCTCCAGATCAGGCTGGACGTTTTTAAAGATGTCCTCTAGCTCTGATTCGAGACTCTCAGCCATATTGACCTCGCTTACCAGAGAGTCAATAATATCAACACTCATGCAGTCATTTGGGGTGTCTGGATGTTGCATGGCTTTGACAACATTCAACTTGAATTCCTCCTCATTGACTCTCAGGGTTACTTCCCCTTTGTGGACGTCAATGAGGGTTCGGCCAGTTGCTAGGAAAGGTCTTCCTAGAATGAGAGTTGCACTCTTGTGCTTCTCCATTTCCAGCACCACAAAGTCAGTAGGAAAGGCGAATGGCCCAACCTTGACAATCATGTCTTCAATCACGCCTGATGGATATTTAATGGAGCCATCAGCAAGTTGAAGACATATCCTGGTTGGTTTGATTTCTTCAGTTAAACCGAGCTTTCTGATAGTAGATGCAGGTATTAGGTTGATACTTGCTCCAAGATCACATAAAGCTTGCTTGGTACAAGTACCCTCTAATGTGCATGGTATCATAAAGCTCCCAGGATCTTTAAGCTTCTCAGGTAAGCTTTTTAGAATGAATGCACTGCATTCTTCAGTGAGGTAAACTTTTTCAGTTTCCCTCCAATCCTTCTTATGACTTAAGATCTCTTTCATGAACTTAGCATAAGAGGGTATTTGCTCAAGTGCTTCTGCAAACGGAATCTTTATTTCAAGAGTCCTGAGATAGTCTGCAAAGCGGGTAAATTGCTTATCCTGTTCCGCTTGGCGGAGTTTTTGAGGATAAGGCATTCTGGCTTTGTATTCCTCAACCTTAGTTGCTGCAGGTTTATTACCTACAGAAGTGGGTTGGGAAGCCTTTTTAGGAGGGTTGTTATCAGCACTTGTATGTGACTGATTCCCCACTGGTATTTGAATGCCAGTGGTGGGAGCTGGAGTGGCGTTAGACGCCACTTCCTTGTTTGTTACTGGCGTTTGAACGCCAAAACCATGCTCCCTTTGGGCGTTCAACGCCGGATTCATGCTTGTTTCTGGCGTTGAACGCCAGGAATGAGCATGGTCTGGGCGTTCAGCGCCAGCTTTATTCCTCTCTGGGCTCTGACTGTCCTCAGAGGGATTTTTAGTATCCACTTGTTCATTTCTTGGTTTCCTGCTGCTTTGAAGTGAGGTATTTAATGTTTTCCCACTACTTAATTGAACTGCTTGGCATTCTTCTGCTATTTGTTTTGACAGTTGCTTTTCTGTCTGCTTTAATTGTACTTCCATATTCCTGTTAGCCATTCTTGTTTCCTGTAATATTTCCTTGAATTCGGCTAGTTGCTGAGTTAGAAAGTCTAATTGCTGATTGAATTCATTAGCCTGATCCACCGGACTGAGTTCAGCAGTTACTATTTTAGCTTCTTCTTTCATGGAAGATTCACTTCTTAGGTACAGATGTTGATTCCTGGCAACTGTATCAATAAGCTCTTGAGCTTCTTCAATTGTTTTTCTCATATGTATAGATCCACCAGCTGAGTGGTCTAGAGAAATCTAAGCTTTTTCTGTAAGCCCATAGTAGAAGATGTCTAATTGCACCCATTCTGAAAACATTTCAGAGGGGCATTTTCATAGCATCTCTCTGTATCTCTCCCAGGCATCATAAAGAGATTCATTATCTCCTTGTTTGAAGCCTTGGATGCTTAGCCTTAGCTGTGTCATCCGTTTTGGAGGGAAATAGTGATTCAGGAATTTTTCTGACAGCTGCTTCCATGTTTTTATGCTGTTCTTAGGCTGGTTATTTAACCACCTCTTAGCTTGATCTTTTACAACAAATGGAAACAGTAATAATCTGTAGACATCCTGATCCACTTCCTTATCATGTACTGTGTCAGCAATTTGCAAAAATTGTGCCAGAAACTCTGTAGGTTCTTCATGTGGAAGACCAGAGTACTGACAGTTTTGCTGCACCATGATAATGAGCTGAGGATTCAACTCAAAGTTACTAACTCCAATGGAGGGTATACAGATACTACTCCCATATGAAGCAGTAGTGGGGTTAGCATATGACCCCAGAGTCCTCTTGGACTGTTCATTCCTACTTGCTTCCATGATGAAATACAAGGGATAATTTATATGTTGATTTAAATATTTTTTTTTGAATTTTGAATTTTATGATGAAAGAGAAAAACACACAAAAGACACAAGATTTAAAATTTTTAGATCTAATGCTCCTTATTTTCGAAAATTTTTGGAGGGAAAACACCAAGGAACACCAAACTTAAAAATTTTAAGATCAAGACACAAGAAAAACTCAAGAACACCTTGAAGATTCACAAGAACACCAAGAACAAAAGAAAGAACACCAAACTTAAAATTTTTAGAAAACCAAGATAAATTTTCGAAAATTAAAGAAAGATCAACAAGAAAACACCAAACTTAAAATTTTTAGAAAACTTCAATAAAATTTTCGAAAATTATGAAAAGATTAACAAGAAAACACCAAACTTAAAGTTTGGCACAAGATTAAATCAAGAAAAATTATTTTTGAAAAAGGATTTTAAAAAGAAAGTGCCCAATTGTTAAGAACATAAACCCCCGCTATAACCAACTGAGTTAAAAATGTAATGTATTTTAAAGATGTGTTATTTTTTATGGATAAAAGTATAATTTTTGAAAGTTAATGTTCTGAAAAAGCACAAGAAAAACAAGAAAAGACACAAAACAAGAAAAACTCAAGATCAAACAAGAAAAATAAACAAGAACAACTTGAAGATCAATGAAGAACAAAGAACACAAGTTCGAAAATTTGAAGTAAATTGTAAAATATGCAATTAACACCAAACTTAGAATAAGACACTAAAACTCACGAAAATTAGCAATCAATTAAGAAGAATAATAAATTTTGAAAAGAAATTTTTGAAAAGAAACTATCCTACCAAGATTTAATGACTCTATAACAATAAAAATAAATTATTCCTAATCTAAGAAATAAAATAAACCTTTAGTTGTTCAAACTCGAATAATCCCCGGCAACGGCGCCAAAAACTTGGTGCACGAATTTATAATCTGCACAACTAACCAGCAAGTGCACTGGGTCGTCCAAGTAATACCTTACGTGAGTAAGGGTCGATCCCACGGAGACTATTGGTTTGAAGCAAGCTATGTTTATTTTATTATTCTTAGTCAGGATATTAATTAAAATTATAAGTTGGAATTATTAGATTTGATTGGAACAAATAAAAGAGAATAACAGCGTTACTTGTTGTGCAGTAATGAGAAATATGTTGGAGTTTTGGAGATGCTTTGTCCTTCGAACATCAACTCTTCCTTAAAATCCTTCAACACACGAAAAGTCCCTTCCATGGCAAGCTCTATGTAGGGTGTCACCGTTGTCAATGGCTACCTCCCATCCTCTCAGTGAAAACGTTCCTATGCTCTGTCACAGCACGGCTAATCATCTGTCGGTTCTCAATCAGGTTGGAATAGAATCCATTGATTCTTTTGCGTCTGTCACTAACGCCCAGCCTTCAGGAGTTTGAATCTCGTCACAGTCATTCAATCCCAGAACCCTACTCGGAATACCACAGACAAGGTTTAGACTTTCCAAATTCTCATGAATGCCGCCATCAATCCGGCTTATACCACGAAGATTCTGCGTAATGAATCTAAGAGATACTCATTCAGTCTGATGTAGAACGGAGGTGGTTGTCAGGCACACGTTCATGGTTTGGGGAAGGTGATAAGTGTCATAGATCATCACCTTCTCCATAATTAAGCGCGAATGAACATCTTAGATAAGAACAAGCGTGTTTGAATGGAAAATAAAGGAATTGTATTAATTCATCGAGACGCTGCAGAGCTCCTCACCCCCAACAATGGAGTTTAGAGACTCATGCCGTCAAAGAGTATGTAATTCAGATCTGAAAATGTCATGAGGTACAAAATAATTCTCTAAAAGTTGTTTAAATAGTAAACTAGTAACCTAGGTTTGCAGAATATGAGTAAACTAAGATAATTGGTGCAGAAATCCACTTCTGGGGCCCACTTGGTGTATGCTGGGGCTGAGACTAAAGCTATCCACGAGTAGAGGCTTTTCTTGGAGTTAAACTCCAAGTTATGACGTGTTTTGGGCGTTCAACTCCGGATCATGACGTTTTTCTGGCGTTTAACTCCAGACAGCAGCATGTACTTGGCGTTCAACGCCAAGTTACGTCGTCTATCTTCGCGCAAAGTATGGACTATTATATATTGCTGGAAAGCCCTGGATGCCTACTTTCCAACGTCGTTGAGAGCGCGCCAATTGGACTCCTGTAGCTCCAGAAAATCCATTTCGAGTGCAGGGAGGTCAGGATCCAACAGCATCAGCAGTCCTTTTTCAGCCTAAGTCAGATTTTTGCTCAGCTCCCTCAATTTTAGCCAGAAAATACCTGAAATCACAGAAAAATATACACACTCATAGTAAAGTCCAGAAATATGATTCTTGCTTAAAAACTAATAAAATTCTATTAAAAATTAATTAAAACATACTAAAATCTACATGAAATTACCCCCAAAAAGCGTATAAAATATCCGCTCATCAAAGGGGCGTCCCTTCCTCTTACTGAGATCTCTGAAAACTTTCTGGATGAGCAACTCTTTGACATCCAGGACGTGCCATGGTTTGCAGACATTGTAAACTACAAGGCAGTGAGATTCATACCCAAATAGTACAGTAGGCAGCAATCAAAGAAATTGATCACAGATGCAAAGTACTATCTTTGGGATGAACTATATCTCTTCAAGAGATGTGCAGACGGAGTAATCCGTAGATGTGTGCCTAAAGAAGAAGCACAGAAGAACCTCTGGCACAGCCATGGATCACAGTATGGAGGACATTTTGGAAGTGAGCGAAGAGCCACAAGAGTCCTCCAATGCGGCTTCTACTGGCCTACTCTCTATAAAGACTCCCGAGTGTTTGTACTTAACTGTGATAGTTACCAAAGATCTGGCAATCTGCCTCATAGTTACGCCATGCCTCAACAAGGGATCTTGGAGATTGAGTTGTTTGATGTCTTGGGTATTGACTTCATGGGGCCTTTTCCACCATCATACTCAAACACTTATATTTTGGTGGCAGTGGATTATGTATCCAAATGGGTGGAAGCTATTACAACACCCACTAATCACACTAAGACAGTGCTAAAATTCCTCCAAAAACACATCTTCAGTAGATTTGGTACCCCTAGAGTATTAATCAGTGATGGGGCACTCATTTCTGCAATAAACATCTTTACTCTGCTTTGGTTCGTTATGGAGTTAGCCACAGGGTAGCCACTCATATCATCCACAGATAAATGGGCAAGCTGAAGTCTCTAACAGAGAACTTAAAAGAATCCTGGAACGGACTGTAATTAACCGTAGAAGGGATTGGGCAAGAAGCTTGGATGATGCTCTATGGGCATACAGAACAGCATTCAAGACTCCCATAGGAACTTCTCCATACCAGCTTGTGTATGGAAAAGACTGTCACTTGCCAGTGGAACTGGAACATAAAGCCTACTGGGCAACCAGGTTCCTAAACATTGATGCTGGTGGACGAAATTGTGATCATGCTTGGATTTGGTTCTTTGGTATGTACACAAAAACTATTGTGTCTCTTGTTCATTCACAACTCTGTTCAACTAACCAGCAAGTGTACTGGGTCGTCCAAGTAATAAACCCTACGTGAGTAACGGTCGAATCCACAGAGATTGTTGGTATGAAGCAAGCTATGGTCACCTTGTAGATCTCAGTCAGGCGGATTATAATTGGCTTTTAATAAGTTCGAAAATTAATAATAAAAAGAAATAATAAAAAGGATAGAATACTTATGCAGATTCATTGGTGGGAATTTCAGATAAGCGCATGGAGATACTGTATGACTCAAGGACGCCTGCCTTCCCACTGCTTCAACTCAATCCTTCTCACTCCTTTCCATGGCAAGCTGTGTATAGGGGTTCACCATCAGCGGTGGCTACTTTCAATCCTCTCGGGAAAATGATCCTATGCGGTTGTCAATCGCACGGCTAATCGTCTGGAGGCATCACCCATGGTTTATGGCTACATCCCATCCTCGCAGTGAAACTAATGCTCACGCACTCTGTCACAGTACGGCTAATCACTGGTTGGTTCCCGCTCCTACTGGAATAGAATCCCTTGATTCTTTTGCGTCTGTCACTAACGCCCAGCACTTGCAAGTTTGAAGCACGTCACAGTCATTCATTACCGGAATCCTACTCGAAATACCACAGACAAGGTTAGACTTTCCGATTCCCAGGATCCTACTCGGAATACCACAGACAAGGTTAGACTTTCCGGATCCTCATAAATGCCGCCATCTATCTAGCTTATACCACGAAGATTCTGTTGGGGAATCTAAGAGATACACATTCAAGCTCTGTTGCATGTAGAACGGAAGTGGTTGTCAATCACGCGTGTTCATAAGTGAGAATGAGAATGATGGTTATTTATCATCACATTCATCATGTTCTTGGTACGAATGAGTATTTTGGAATAAGAATAAGAGAGATTTGAATAAAGAAATAGAACTTCATTAATACTTGAGGTACAGCAGAGCTCCACACCCTTAATCTATGGTGTGTAGAACTCCACCGTTGAAAATACATAAGTGAAAGAGGTTCAGGCATGGCCGAATGGCCAGCCCTCTCCATGATCAAGTGACCGAATGATCAAAGACTTAAAGTGGTCAAAAGATGTCTAATACAATAGATAAATGTCCTATATATACTAGACTAGCTACTAGGGTTTACATGAGTAAGTAAATGATGCATAAATCCACTTCCGGGGCCCACTTGGTGTATGCTTGGGCTGAGCTTGATCAATCCACGAGCTGAGGCTTCTCTTGGAGTTGAACTTTGAGTTATGACTTGTTTTGGGCGTTCAACTCCGGATCATGACGTTTTTCTGGCGTTTAACTCCAGAAAGGAGCATGTACTTGGCGTTCAACGCCAAGTTACGTCGTCATTCTTCGAATAAAGTATGGACTATTATATATTGCTGGAAAGCCCTGGATGTCTACTTTCCAAAGCCGTTGAGAGCGCGCCAATTGGAGTTCTGTAGCTCCAGAAAATCCATTTCGAGTGCAGGGAGGTCAGATTCCAACAGCATCAGCAGTCCTTTTGTCAGCCTTTTTCAGAGTTTTGCTCAAATCCTTCAATTTCAGTCAGAATTTACCTGAAATCACAGAAAAACACACAAACTCATAGTAAAGTCCAGAAATGTGAATTTAACATAAAAACTAATGAAAACATCCCTAAAAGTAGCTTGAACTTACTAAAAACTACCTAAAAACAATGCTAAAAAGCGTATAAATTATCCGCTCATCACAACACCAAACTTAAATTGTTGCTTGTCCCCAAGCAACTGAAAATCAAATAGGATAGAAAGAAGAGAATATACTATAAAGTCCAAAATATCAATGAATATTAATTTAATTACATGAGCGGGACTTGTAGCTTTTTGCTTCTGAACAGTTTTGGCCTCTCACTTTTTCCTTTGAAGTTCAGAGTGATTGGCATCTCTAGGAACTTAGAATTTTGGATAGTGTTATTGACTTTCCTAGTTAAGCATGTTTGATTCTTGAACACAGCTACTTATGAGTCTTGGCTGTGGCCCTAAGCACTTTGTCTTCCAGTATTACCACCGGATACATAAATGCCACAGACATATAACTGGGTGAACCTTTTCAGATTGTGACTCAGCTTTGCTAGAGTCCCCAGTTAGTGGTGTCCAGAGCTCTTAAGCACACTCTTTTGCTTTGGATCACGACTTTAACCATTCGGTCTCAAGCTTTTCACTTGGACCTTCATGACACAAGCACATGGTTAGGGACAGCTTGATTTAGCCGCTTAGGCCTGGATTTAATTTCCTTGGGCCCTCCTATCCATTAATGCTCAAAGCCTTGGATCCTTGCTTTTTTTTTTTTAAATTTTCGCCATTTTTTTTTGCTGCTTTTTCTTGCTTCAAGAATCAATTTCATGATGTTTTTCAGATCATCAATAACATTTCTCTTTGTTCATCATTCTTTCAAGAACCAACAATTTTAACACTCATAAACAACAAGATCAAAAGACATATGCACTGTTCAATCATTCATTCAGAAAACAAAAAGCATTGTCACCACATCAATATAATTAAACTAAATTCAATAATAATTTCGAAAATTATGTACTTCTTGTTCTTTTGAATTAAAACATTTTTCATTTAAGAGAAGTGAAGGACTAATGGAATTTATTCATAGCTTTAAGGCATGGTTACATACTAATGATCATGAAGTAGAGACACAAAACATAACTAAACATAACATTAAAAACCGAAACAGAAAGAAATAAAGAACAAGGAATGAATCCACCTTTAGTTGCGTCTTCTTCTTGAAGGACCAATGATGTTCTTCAACTCTTCTATGTCCCTTCCTTGCCTTTGTTGCTCCTCCCTCATTGCTCTTTGATCTTCTCTTATTTCTTGGAGAATGATGGAGTGCTCATGATGTTCCACCCTTAATTGTTCCACATTATGGCTCAAATCTTCCAAGGAGGTATTAAGTTGCTCCCAATAGTTGTTGGGAGGAAAGTGCATTCCTTGAGGCATTTGTTGATGATGAACTTCCTCATGTTCTTCTTGAGGGCCGTGAGGAACTTCTCTGGTTTGCTCCATCCTTTTCTTGGTGATGGGCTTGTCTTCTTCAATGGAGACATCTCCATCTATGATAACTCCAGCTGAGTAACATAGATGACATATAAGGTGGGGGAAAGCTAGCCGTGCCATGTGTGAAGGCTTGTCAGCTATTTTGTAGAGTTCATTGGAGATGACTTCATGAACTTCCACTTCCTCTCCAATCATGATGCTATGAATCATGATGGCCCGATCCACAGTAACTTCAGATCGGTTGCTTGTAGGGATGATGGATCTTTGAATGAACTCCAACCATCCTCTAGCTATAGGCTTGAGGTCTAGTCTTCTTAGTTGGACTGGCTTGCCTTTGGAGTCTATTCTCTATTGGGCTCCTTCCACACATATGTCCATAAGGACTTGGTCCAACCTTTGATTAAAGTTGACCCTTCTAGTGTAGGGGCGTTCATCTCCTTGCATCATAGGCAAATGAAACGCCAACCTCACATTTTCCGGACTGAAATCCAAGTATTTCCCCCTGACCATTGTTAGATAATTCTTTGGACTTGGGTTCATACTTTGGTCATGGTTCCTAGTGATCCATGCATTGGCATAGAACTCTTGAACCATCAATATTCCGACTTGTTGCATGGGGTTGGTTATGACTTCCCACCCTCTTCTTTGGATCTCATGTCGGATTTCTGAAAACTCATTCTTTTTGAGCTTGAAAGGGACCTCAGGGATCACCTTCTTCTTTGCCACAACATCATAGAAGTGGTCTTGATGGCTCTTGGAGATGAATCTTTCCATCTCCCATGACTCGGAGGTGGAAGCTTTTGCCTTCCCTTTCCCTTTTCTAGAGGATACTCCGGCCTTTGGTGCCATTGATGGTAATGGAGAAACAAAAAGCTTATGCTTTTTACCACACCAAACTTAAAGTTTGCTCGTCCTCGAGCAAGAAAGAAAAGAATAGTAGAAGAAGAAGAAGAAAATATGGTAGAGAGGGAGAGAAGTAGGTTCGGCTATGTGGGAGAAGAAGGGGTTTGTGTTGTGTGAAAATGAAGAAGAATGGGAGGGTATTTATAGGGAGAGGGGAGGGTTAGTGTTCGGCCATTTTGGGTGGGAATGGGTGGGAAATTGAATTTGAATTTTATGAGGGTAGGTGGGGTGTATGGGGAAGAGGAGGTTGATGTGAATGGTGAATGGAAGAATTGGGAAGAGGACTTGAGGTGATTGGTGAAGGTTTTTGGGAAGTGTGATATGGGGAAGGGTGAAATGAGATTTGGATTAGGAGAGTGTGATTAGGATTAAAAGGTAAGGTGGGAATATGGTAGGTGAGGATCCTGTGGGGTCCACAGATCCTGAGGTAAGGATCCTGTGGGGTCCACAGATCCTGAGGTGAAAACAAATACCATTCCTTCACCCTATAGGCATGTAACATGCCTTCATGCATCATCCTGGCGTTTAAACGCCCATTGGTGCATGTTCTGGGCATTCAACGCCCATGTAATGCATGTTTCTGGCGTTGAACGCCAGTTTCATGCTTGTTCCTGGCGTTCAGCGCCAGCTTATCCTCTTCGTGCACCATCCTGGCGTTTAACGCCAGGTTGTTGCTTGTTTTGGGCGTTCAACGCCAGAATGGTGCTCTGTTCTGGCGTTGAACGCCAGACAGATGCATCTTACTGGCGTTGAACGCCAGTCTGCGCTACCTCCAGGGTGGAAAATTTTTTTCTTCTGTTTTTGACTCTGTTTTTAATTTTTTTGATTTTTTCGTGACTCCTCATGATTATGTACCTAATTAAACACAAAAATAACAAAGAAAACAAAATAAAATAAAATTAGATAAATAAAATTGGGTTGCCTCCCAACAAGCGCTTCTTTAATGTCAATAGCTTGACAGTGGCTTTCATGAAGCCACAAGGTGATCAGGTCAATTTAAGTGTGGTCCCAACACCAAACTTAGAGTTTGGATATGGGGTATTAACACCAAACTTAGAGTTTGGTTGTGGCTTCACAACACCAAACTTAGAGTTTGACTGTGTGGGCTCTTCTTGACCTTGAACTGAGAGAAGCTCTTCATGCTTACTCTCTTTTGTCACAGAGGGATGGCCATGTGCCTTAAACACAAGGTAGTCCTCATTCAATTGAAGGACTAACTCACCTCTGTTGACATCTATCACAGCTTCTGCTGTGGCTAGGAAAGGTCTTCCTAGGATGATGCATTCATCATCTTCCTTCCTAGTGTCTAGGATTATGAAATCAGCAGGGATGTAAAGGCCTTTGACCTTTATTAACACGTCCTCTACTATTCCATAAGCTTGCCTCATTGACTTGTCTGCTAATTGTAATGAGAACAAGGCAGGTTGTACCTCAATGATCCCCAGCTTCTCCATTACAGAGAGTGGCATAAGATTTATCCCTGACCCCAGATCGCATAGAGCTTTTTCAAAGCTCATGGTGCCAATGGTGCAAGGTATTAAGAACTTGCCAGGATCTTGTTTCTTTTGAGGTAGAGTTTTCTGAATCCAAGTATCTAGTTCATTAATGAGCAAGGGGGGTTCACCTTCCCAAGTCTCATTACCAAACAGCTTGGCATTCAGCTTCATGATAGCTCCTAAGTATTGAGCAACTTGCTCTCCAATCACATCTTCATCCTCTTCAGAGGATGAATATTCTTCAGAGCTCATGAGTGGCAGAAGGAGATTTAATGGAATCTCTATGGTCTCTAGGTGAGCCTCAGATTCCTCAGGATCCTTAATAGGAAACTCCTTCTTGCTTGAGGAACTTCTCAGGAGGTCTTCCTCACTAGGATTTTCGTCCTCCTCCTCCTTTGTGCATTCGGCCACTTTGATTAAATCAATGGCTTTGCACTCTCCTTTTGGATTTTCTTCTGTATTGCTTGGGAGAGTACTGGGAGGAGTTTCAATAACTTTCTTACTCAGCTGGCCCACTTGTGCCTCCAAATTTCTAATGGAGGATCTGGTTTCATTCATGAAACTGAAAGTGGCCTTTGACAGATCAGAGACTATATTAGCTAAATTAGAATTGTTTTGTTCAGAGTTCTCTGTCTGTTGCTGAGAAGATGATGGATATGGCTTGCTATTGCCTAGCCTATTGCGTCCACCATTGTTAAAACCTTGTTGAGGTTTTTGTTGATCCTTCCATGAGAAATTTGGATGATTTCTCCATGATGAGTTATAGGTGTTTCCATAAGGTTCACCCATGTAATTAACCTCTGCCATGGCAGGGTTCTCAGGATCATAAGCTTCTTCAGAAGCTGCCTCTCTAGTACTATTGGATGCATGTTGCAATCCATTCAGATTTTGAGAGATCATGTTGACCTGTTGAGTCAACACTTTGTTCTGAGCCAATATGGCATTCAGAGTATCAATTTCAAGAACTCCTTTCTTTTGAGGTATCCCATTGTTCACGGAATTTCTCTCAGAAGTGTACATGAATTGGTTGTTTGCAACCATGTCAATGAGTTCTTGAGCCTCTTCAGGCATTTTCTTCAGGTGAATAGATCCACCTGCAGAATGATCCAATGACATTTTCGAAAATTCAGAGAGACCATAATAGAATATGTCTAATATGGTCCAGTCTGAAAACATGTCAGATGGACATCTCTTGGTCAGCTGCTTGTATCTTTCCCAAGCTTCATAGAGGGATTCACCATCTTTTTGTTTGAAGGTTTGAACATCCACTCTCAGTTTGCTCAGCTTTTGAGGAGGAAAGAATTTATCCAAGAAGGCAGTGACCAGCTTATCCCATGAGTCCAGGCTATCCTTGGGTTGTGAATCCAACCATATTCTAGCTCTGTCTCTTACAGCAAAAGGGAAAAGCATGAGTCTGTAGACTTCAGGATCAACCCCATTCGTCTTTACAGTCTCACAGATCTGCAAGAACTCAGTTAAAAACTGGTAAGGATCTTCAGATGGAAGTCCATAAAACTTGCAGTTTTGTTGCATTAAAGCAACTAGTTGAGGCTTAAGCTCAAAGTTATTGGCTCCAATGGCAGGAATGGAGATGCTTCTTCCATCAAACTTGGACGTTGGCTTTGTGAAGTCACCAAGCATTCTCCTTGCATTATTATTATTATTTTCGGCCATCTCCTTCTCTTGTTCGAAAATTTCTGAAAGGTTAATTCTGGATTGTTGTAATTTAGCTTCTCTTAATTTTCTCTTCAGAGTCCTTTCAGGTTCTGGATCAATTTCAACAAGAGTGCCTTTATCCTTGTTCCTGCTCATATGAAAGAGAAGAGAACAAGAAAAGAAAGAGGAATCCTCTATGTCACAGTATAGAGATTCCTTTATGTTAGTAGAAAAAGAAAGGGGTAGAAGAATGAAGAGGGAGATTCGGATTTATGGATGAAGAGAGGTGAAGAGAAGTGTTAGTAAATAATTAATTAAATAAAAGTAGAAAAGAGAAGAGAGAATTCGAAAATAATTTTGAAAAAGAGGTTAGTAATTTTCGAAAATTAGAGATAAAATGTAATTAAAATTAAAACATGAAACAATTAATTAATAAAAAAGAATTTTTGAAAAAGAAAGAGAGATATTTTCGAAAATAGAAGAGGGAAAAGTAGTTAAGTGGTTTTGAAAAAGATAAGAAACAAACAAAAAGTTAGTTAGTTGATTGAAAAAGATTTGAAATCAAAATTGAAAAAGATAAGAAGATAGTAATTTAGATAAGATATTTTTGAAATTAAATTTTGAAAAAGATAAAATTTTTGAAAAAGATCAAATAAAAGATAAAAAGATTTAATTCAAAAATTTTGAAATTACTTACTTCACTAACAAGAAACTACAAGATAAGATTCTAGAACTTAAAGATTGAACCTTTCTTAACAAGAAAGTAACAAACTTCAAATTTTTGAACCAATCACATTAATTATTAGTGAATTTTCGAAAATTACATATAAAGATAAGAAAAAGATTTTGAAAATAATTTGAAAAAGATTTTTGAAATTTTTCGAAAAATGAAAAAGATATAATTTTTGAAAAAGATTTTGAAAAGATAAGATTTTTAAAATTGAAATTTTGATTTGACTAGTAAGAAATAACTAATTTTGAAAATTTTTGACCAAGTCAACCCAAAATTTCGAAAATTTGGAGGGAAATAAGGAAAAGATATTTTTTTTAATTTTTTTGAATTTTTAATGATGAGAGAGAAAAACATAAAAATGACCCAAAATATGAAAACTTTGGATCAAAACATAAAATGTATGCAAGAACACTATGAATGTCAAGATGAACACCAAGAACACTTTGAAGATCATGATGAACATCAAGAACATATTTTTGAAAAATTTTTGATGCAAAGAAAACATGCAAGACACCAAACTTAGAAATCTTTAATGCATGGAAAATATGAATGCAAAAATGCACATGAAAAACAACAAACAATACAAAACAAGAAATCATCAAGATCAAACAAGAAGACTTGTCAAGAACAACTTGAAGATCATGAAGAACACTATGAATGCATGGAATTTTCGAAAAATGCAAGAAAAATTTTTAAAAACATGCAATTGACACCAAACTTAAAAATTGACTCAAGACTCAAACAAGAAACACAAAATATTTTTGATTTTTATGATTTTCTAATTTTTTTTTCGATTTTTATTAATTATTTTCGAAAAACATTTTTGGAAAAACGAAAAAGAAAAGAAAAATTTTTGAAAAAGATTTTTGAAAAGAAAATTACCTAATCTGAGCAACAAGATGAACCTTTAGTTGTCCATACTCGAACAATCCCCGGCAACGGCGCCAAAAACTTGGTGGACGAAATTGTGATCATGCTTGGATTTGGTTCTTTGGTATGTACACAAAAACTATTGTGTCTCTTGTTCATTCACAACTCCGTTCAACTAACCAGCAAGTGTACTGGGTCGTCCAAGTAATAAACCCTACGTGAGTAAGGGTCGAATCCACAGAGATTGTTGGTATGAAGCAAGCTATGGTCACCTTGTAGATCTCAGTCAGGCGGATTATAATTGGCTTTTAATAAGTTCGAAAATTAATAATAAAAAGAAATAATAAAAAGGATAGAATACTTATGCAGATTCATTGGTGGGAATTTCAGATAAGCGCATGGAGATACTGTATGACTCAAGGACGCCTGCCTTCCCACTGCTTCAACTCAATCCTTCTCACTCCTTTCCATGGCAAGCTGTGTATAGGGGTTCACCATCAGCGGTGGCTACTTTCAATCCTCTCGGGAAAATGATCCTATGCGGTTGTCAATCGCACGGCTAATCGTCTGGAGGCATCACCCATGGTTGATGGCTACATCCCATCCTCGCAGTGAAAACTAATGCTCACGCACTCTGTCACAGTACGGCTAATCACTGGTTGGTTCCCGCTTCTACTGGAATAGAATCCCTTGATTCTTTTGCGTCTGTCACTAACGCCCAGCACTTGCAAGTTTGAAGCACGTCACAGTCATTCATTACCGGAATCCTACTCGGAATACCACAGACAAGGTTAGACTTTCCGGATTCCCAGGATCCTACTCGGAATACCACAGACAAGGTTAGACTTTCCGGATCCTCATAAATGCCGCCATCTATCTAGCTTATACCACGAAGATTCTGTTGGGGAATCTAAGAGATACACATTCAAGCTCTGTTGCATGTAGAACGGAAGTGGTTGTCAATCACGCGCGTTCATAAGTGAGAATGAGAATGATGGTTATTTAATCATCACATTCATCATGTTCTTGGGTACGAATGAGTATTTTGGAATAAGAATAAGAGAGATTTGAATAAAAGAAAATAGAACTTCATTAATACTTGAGGTACAGCAGAGCTCCACACCCTTAATCTATGGTGTGTAGAAACTCCACCGTTGAAAATACATAAGTGAAAGAGGTTCAGGCATGGCCGAATGGCCAGCCCTCTCCATGATCAAGTGACCGAATGATCAAAGACTTAAAGTGGTCAAAAGATGTCTAATACAATAGATAAATGTCCTATATATACTAGACTAGCTACTAGGGTTTACATGAGTAAGTAAATGATGCATAAATCCACTTCCGGGGCCCACTTGGTGTATGCTTGGGCTGAGCTTGATCAATCCACGAGCTGAGGCTTCTCTTGGAGTTGAACTTTGAGTTATGACTTGTTTTGGGCGTTCAACTCCGGATCATGACGTTTTTCTGGCGTTTAACTCCAGAAAGGAGCATGTACTTGGCGTTCAACGCCAAGTTACGTCGTCATTCTTCGAATAAAGTATGGACTATTATATATTTCTGGAAAGCCCTGGATGTCTACTTTCCAACGCCGTTGAGAGCGCGCCAATTGGAGTTCTGTAGCTCCAGAAAATCCATTTCGAGTGAAGGGAGGTCAGATTCCAACAGCATCAGCAGTCCTTTTGTCAGCCTTTTTCAGAGTTTTGCTCAAATCCTTCAATTTCAGTCAGAATTTACCTGAAATAACAGAAAAACACACAAACTCATAGTAAAGTCCAGAAATGTGAATTTAACATAAAAACTAATGAAAACATCCCTAAAAGTAGCTTGAACTTACTAAAAACTACCTAAAAACAATGCCAAAAAGCGTATAAATTATCCGCTCATCAGATGCCAAGTTAGCTGGAGAAAAATGTTTGCTTCAGTTAAATGAGCTAGAGGAATTCAGACTCAATGCTTTCGAAAATGCAAAATTTTACAAGGAGAAAGCAAAAAGATGGCATGATATAAACTGTCATCCAAAGTCTTTGAGCCAGGGCAGAAAGTTCTGCTATTTAATTTTAGGCTCAAATTATTCCCCGGGAAATTGAAATTCCGGTGGAGAGGACCATATGTGATTACAAGTGTGTCACCATATGGATACGTAGAGCTTCAAGATAATGATTCCAACAAAAAGTTCATTGTTAATGGACAGAGAGTCAAACATTATCTTGAAAGTAATTTTGAGCAAGAATGCTCAAAACTGAGACTTAATTAAAGCTCAGTAATAGTCCAGCTAAAGATAATAACGAAGCGTTTGCTGGGAGGCAACCCAGCCATGTACAAAGTTTATTTGTTAATTAATTGATTTTTACTATCTTCAAGGTAAAATAGCAATTGCTTGAGTTCACAGAGTTATAGAAGGATTCAAAGGATAAAAACAGAAAAAAGAAGCTCACTGGTGCAAAAACACCAGTAAGAGTTGTTCTGGGCGTTCAACACCAGAAAGAAGCACCTTCTAGGCGTTGAATGCCAGAAAGAAGCACCTTCTCGGCGTTCAACGCCAGATTTACAGCGTCCTGGGCGTTCAGAAAAATGCCTAGTGAGAAAGGAGTTCCTGGCGTTCAACGCCAGAAAGAAGCAACAGCTGGGCGTTGAATGCCCAGGAGAAGCTGCACATGGGCGTTAAACGCCCAAAACATGCAGCGTTTGGGCGTTTAATGCCAGGATGGTGGGGAGGAGGTAAATTCGTTTTTAATTCACAATTTTTTTAATTTTCTACGTTTCAATTCATGATTCCTTGCATAAACATGTTCCAAAATCGCATCCTTCAATTCCAAAAATTTTAATCCTAATTTCTAAAATTCCTTTTTCAAAAATATCAAATGTATCTTAATCCATAAACACAAATCTTTTTCCAATCCAATCCAACTCTTTTTCAAATTTTTCAAAAATTAATTATCTTTTAAAATCTTTTTCAAAATAAAAATTTAGATTTATCTTTTCCAATATCATTCACAACTTTTTATTTTTAAATTATATCTTTTTCTTATCATATTTATCTTTCATAAATCATATCTTCTATCTTATCTTTTTGAAATTTTCGAAAACCCACCCCCTCCCTTTTAAATCCCCATTCGGCCTCCCCCTTCTCATCCACCATTCCACACTAGCACTCCTTCTATCCCTCTCCTTTCTTTTCTTTTGCTTGAGGACAAGAAAACCTCTAAGTTTGGTGTGTTTATCCGTGATCACTAAACTATACCCACTAAGATCATGCCTCCTAAAGGAAAACAACCCACTCTAAGAGGCAAGAAAGAGAGTATTCCAAAACCACTTTAGAATCAAGGGAAGTTCTTAACCAAAGAACATTCAAACCATTACTACAAAATAATGGGTCTAAGATCAGTGATCCCGGAAGTCAAGTTCGATCTGAAAGAAGATGAATATCCGGAGATCCAAGAGCAAATTCGAAGCAGGAACTGGGAAACCCTAGATAATCCTGAAACAAAAGTAGGAAGAAATATGGTTCAGGAGTTCTATGCTAATTTGTGGTAAACAGATAGGCAGAGAATATCTGGAACTGCCCTCTATGACTATCGAACCTTGGTCAGAGGAAAGATTGTTCACATCCACCCTGACAAAATCAGGGAGATCTTTAAGCTGCCTCAGTTGAAAGATGACCTAGACTCCTTTAATAGGAGAATGATGAGAACAAACAAGGGCCTGGACAAGATTCTAGAGGATATATGCATCCCTGGAGCCAAGTGGACCACCAGCACCACGGGCATCCCAATTCAACTCAAGAGAGAAGACATCAAACTAGTAGCCAGAGGCTGGCTGGACTCTATTGGGCGTTCTATATTGCCCACTAGCAACCGTTCTGAAGTCACTGTTAAAAGAGCAGTGATGATTCACTGCATCATGTTGGGAAGAGAAGCAGAAGTTCATCAACTAATTTCGTGTGAATTTTACAAAATTGCAAATAAGAACTCCAGAGATGCCAAATTGGCTTATCCAAACTTAATCTCTATGCTATGTAAAGATGCTGGAGTGAAGATTGGAATAACTGAGTATATCTCAGTGGAGCGGCCAATCACCAAAATATCAATGGAAAAACAACAAGTGCAGGATGATCCCATCAAAAAGAGAGCATAGGAATTCCTCCTAGAAATCCCTTAATTTGAATACTGGGAGCATCTTGAAGTATCTATTACCAAGTTGCAAGAAGCCATGGACCAAATAAAGGAAGAACAGAATAATCAAAATAGCATGCACTGCAAATTGCTTGGAGAACAAGAAGAGCAAAGGCATGACTTGAGGGAATTGAAGCGTCAGAAGCTGTCTCTTGAAGGGCCAAGCACCCCACAGATTAAAGGAGCATCCACCTTCCAAAATCCAGGTTGTTGAGTCCTAATCTTTTCCCTAATTCTATGATAATTGTTCTTATTAGGAATTTATCTTAGAAGTCTATATTAGTAGTAGTAATTAGTATCTCTATTTTGATTTTCTTTCGAAGTAAGTTATAATTTATTTTTCACATCATCATCAAACATGAATAAAATAGTAGATTTTCAGAATAAAGAGGCAATTTAATTTTCGAGTTCTTAATAAGGAAAATTCTAATTAGTTATATGTGGTGGCAATACTTTTTGTCTTCTGAATGAATGCTTGAGCAGTGCATATTTTTTAATATTGAATTTTATGAATGATAAAATTTTTGGCTCCTGAAAGAATGATGAACAAGAGAAATGTTATTGATGATCTGAAAAATCATGAAATTGATTCTTAAAGCAAGAAAAAGCAATGAAAAACAAGTTTGCAAAAAAAAAAGCAAAAGAGGTAGAAAAAGCCAATAGCCCTTTAAACCAAAAGGCAAGGGTGAAAAAGATCCAAAGCTTTGAGTATCAATGGATAGGATGGCCCAAGGAAATAAATCTAGGCCTAAGCGGCTAAATCAAGCTGTCCCTAACCATGTGCTTGTGGCATGCAGGTCCAAGTGAAAAGCTTGAGGCTGAGTGGTTAAAGTCGGGATCCAAGGCAAAAGAGTGTGCTTAAGAACTCTGGACACCTCTAATTGGGGACTTGAGCAAAGCTAAGTCACAATCTGAAAAGGTTCACCCAGTTATGTGTTTGTGGCATTTATGTATCCGGTGGTAATATTGGAAAACAAAGTGCTTAGGGCCACGTCCAAGACTCAAAAAGTAGTTGTGTTCAAGAATCAACATACTAAACTAGGAGAATCAATAATACTATCTGAATTCTGAGTTCCTATGGATGCCAATCATTCTGAATTTCAAAGGATAAAGTGAGATGCCAAAACTATTTGGAAGCAAAAAGCTACTAGCCCCGCTCATCTAATTAGAATCTGAGCTTCACTTAAAACTCTGAGATATTATTGCTTCTTGATTTCTTTTTATCCTCTTTTATTTATCTAGTTGCTTGAGGACAAGCAACAGTTTAAGTTTGGTGTTGTGATGAGCGGATATTTTATACGCTTTTTGGGGGTAATTTCATGTAGATTTTAGTATGTTTTAGTTAGTTTTTAATAGATTTTTATTAGTTTTTAGGCAAAAATCCTATTTCTGGACTTTACTATGAGTTTGTGTATTTTTCTGTAATTTCATGTATTTTTTGGCTGAAATTGAGGGAGCTGAGCAAAAATCTGATTTAGGCTGAAAAAGGACTGCTGATGTTGTTGGATTCTGACCTCTTTGCACTCGGAATGGATTTTTTGGAGCTACAAGAGTCCAATTGGCGCGCTCTTAATTGGGATGGAAAGTAGACGTCCCGAGCTTTCCAGCAATATATAATAGTCCATACTTTGCGTGAAGATAGATGACGTCAACTATCATTCAACGCCAGTTCCATGTTGCAGTCTGGCGTTCAGCGCCAGAAACAGGTTACAAGTTGGAGTTCAACGCCAGAAACAGGTTACAACCTGGCGTTCAACTCCAGAAACAGCCCAAGCACGTGAGAAGCTTAAGTCTCAGCCCCAGCATACAACAAGTGGGCCCCAGAAGTTGATTTCTGCACCAATTATCTTAGTTTACTCATTTTCTGTAAACCTAGGTTATTAGTTTAGTATTTAAACAACTTTTAGAGACTTATTTTAGATCTCATGACATTTTTAGATCTGAATTTTATACTCTTTGACGGCATGAGTATGTAAACTCCATTGTTGGGGGTGAGGAGCTCTGTAGCGTCTCGATGAATTAATGCAATTATTTCTGTTTTCCATTCAAACATGCGTGTTCCTATCTAAGATGTTCATTTGTGCTTAACTATGGAGAAGGTGGTGATCCGTGACACTCATTACCTTCCTCAATCCATGAACGTGTGTCTGACAACCACCTCCGTTCTACATCAGATTGAATGAGTATCTCTTAGATTCCTTAATCAGAATCTTCGTGGTATAAGCTAGAATTGATGGCAGCATTCATGAGAATCCGAAAAGTCTAAACCTTGTCTGTGGTATTCCGAGTAGGATTCTGGGATTGGATGACTGTGACGAGCTTCAAACTCGCGAGTGTTGGGCGTGATGACAAACGCAAAAGAATCAATGGATTCTATTCCGACATGATCGAGAACCAACAGCTGATTAGCCGTGCTGTGACAGAGCATTTGGACCATTTTCACTGAGAGGATGGGAAGTAGCCATTGACAATGGTGACACCCTACATAGAGCTTGCCATGGAAGGAACTTTGCACTTTTGCATGAGAGGAAACATTATGTTACAGGAATTCAGAAGACAAAGCATCTCCAAAACTCCAACATATTCTCTATTATTGCACAACAAGTAAATATTTCACGCTCTTTTATTTTTTAGTAATTCAAACTGATAATTATAATTGATCTCCTGACTAAGAATAATAAAATAACCATAGCTTGCTTCAAGCCAACAATCTCCGTGGGATCGACCCTTACTCACGTAAGGTATTACTTGGATGACCCAATGCACTTGCTGGTTAGTTGTGCGGATTACAAAAGTGTGATTGCAATTTCGTGCACCAGGTGGCAACACTTTTTGTCTTCTGAATGAATGCTTGAACAGTGCATATTTTTTATAGTGAAGTTTATGAATGTTAAAATTGTTGACTATTGAAAGAATGATGAAAAGAAAGAAAAATGTTATTGATAATCTGAAAAATCATAAAATTGATTCTTGAAGCAAGAAAAAGCAGTGAAAAATACAAAGCTTGCAAAAAACACAAAAAATAAAGAAAAAAGCAAGTAGAAAAAGCCAATAGCCCTTTAAACCAAAAGGCAAGGGTAAAAAGGATCCAAGGCTTTGAGCATTAATGGATAAGAGGGCCCGTGGGAATAAAATCATGGCCTAAGCAGATAAATCAAGTTGTCCCTAACCATGTGCTTGTGTCAAGAAGGTCCAAGTGAAACGCTTGAGAATGAGTGGCCTAAGCAGATAAATCAAGTTGTCCCTAACCATGTGCTTGTGTCAAGAAGGTCCAAGTGAAACGCTTGAGAATGAGTGGTTAAAGTCGTGATCCAGACCAAAAGAGTGTGCCTAAGAACTCTGGGCACCTCTAACTGGGGACTCTAGCAAAGCTGAGTCACAATCTGAAAGGTTCACCCAGTTATGTGTTTGTGGCATTTATATATCATGTAGTACTACAGGAAAACAAGATGCTTAGGGTCACAGCCAAGACTCATAAAGTAGTTGTGTTCAAGAATCAACATATTAAACTAGGAGAATCAATAACATTATCCAAATTCTAAGTTCCTATGGATGCCAATCATTCTAAACTTCAAAAGATAAATTGAGATGCCAAAACTGTTTAAGAGCAAAAAGCTACTAGTCCCGCTCATCTAATTAGAATCTGAGCTTCACTTAAAACTCTGAGATGTATTGCCTCTTGATTTTCTTTCTACCCTATTTTATTTATCGAGTTTCTTGGAGACAAGCAACCATTTAAGTTTGGTGTTGTGATGAGCAGATATTTTATACGCTTTTGGTGGTATTTTCATGTAGTTTTTAGTATGCTTTAGTCACTTTTTAGTATATTTTTATTAATTTTTATGCAAAAATCACATTTCTAGACTTTACTATGAGTTTATGTGTTTTTCTGTGATTTTAGGTATTTTCTGGCTGAAATTGAGGGACCTGAGCAAAAATCTGATTCAGAGGCTGAGAAAGGACTGCAGATGCTGTTGGATTCTGACCTCCCTGCACTCGGGATGGTTTTCTAGAGCTACAGAAGTCCAATTGATACACTCCTAATTACGTTGGAAAGTAGACATCATCGGCTTTCCAGCAATATATAATAGTCCATACTTTGCCCGAGATTTGATAGCGCAAACTGGCGTTTAAACGCTAGCTTTTTACCATTTTCTGGCGTTAAACGCCAGAACTGGCATAAAAGCTGGAGTTAAACGCCCAAACTGGCACCAAAGCTGACGTTTAACACCAGGAATAGCCTATGCACGTGAAAGCTTCAATGCTCAGCCCAAACACACACCAAGTGGGCCCCATAAGTGGATTTCTGCACTCTATATCTTAGTTTACCCATTTTCTGTAAACCTAGGTTACTAGTTTAGTATAAAAACTACTTTTAGATATTCATTTTGTACCTCATGACATTTTACATCTGAATTTGTATCTTCTATGGCATCAGTCTCTAAACTCCATGGTTTGGGGTGAGGAGCTCTGCTGTGTCTCGATGGATTAATGCAATTATTTCTGTTTTCTATTCAATCACTCTTGTTTCTATTCTAAGATATTCATTCGCACTTCAACATGATGAATGTGATGATCCATGACACTTATCACCATTCTTAACTTATGAACACGTGCCTGACAACCACTTCCATTCTACCTTAGATTGAGTGTGTATCTCTTGGGTTCCTGGTTCACGAGTTTGATTGCCTCTCCTAACAACAGATTCTTCAAATCCGTGAAACCAGAGTCTTCGTGGTATAAGCTAGAATCAATTTGTAGAACTCTTGAGATCCAGAAAGTCTAAACCTTGTATGTGGTATTCTGAGTAGGATCTGGGAAGGGGTGACTGTGACGAGCTTCAAACTCACAAATGTTGGGTGGAGTGACAGTGTGCAAAAGGATCAATGGATCCTATTCAAGCACGAGTGAGAACCGATAGATGATTAGCCCTACAGAACCTGTAGTTGGACCATTTTCACTGAGAGGACAGATAGTAGCCATTGACAACGGTGATCCACCAACATACAGCTTGCCATGGAAGGAGCCTTGCGTGCATGAAGAAGACAACAGTAGGAAAGTAGAGATTCAGAAGTATTACTCATTTCATGTTCAAAACCTCAACCTGTTCTCCATTACTGCATAACAAGTATTATTCATTTCATGTTCTTTTACTTTTTACAAACAAAACTCTTTTCATTATTAATCTCCCGACTAAGGTTTACAAGATAACCATAGATTGCTTCAAGCCGATAATCTCCGTGGAATCGACCCTTATTCACGTAAGGTATTACTTGGACGACCCAGTGTACTTGCTGGTTAGTAGCACCGGAGTTGTGAAAAGTGTGAATCAAAATTCCGTGCACCAGTTTTATATTTTGGGTTTTGGATAGAAACATGAAAAGTAAATGGTAATGAAAATCAAATGATAAAGCGGTCTTGGTAAGGTTTGGTGGTCAAGGATCTTTATCCTTATCACTACTCACAACATGATAATTACAAGGATCAATCTCATGAAATCATCCTCTAACTAGTAAAGGAGAGCCAAATAAGCTATATCGATCCAAGTCCATAGGTCCTAACTATTCACTAATTGAATTAATGAAATCTAGAGTCAATGGCTACCAATCATCAATCTCTTGGACATTCAAGCCAAGAGCATAAAATTATACTCTAACATCCTTCCAAGCATTTTATCAAACACTTGGAAGGCACAAAAGGAAAGCATGGTAAGTTGACAACAAGAATGGATTCTAACAACAATTAAATGCAAAGAATTAACAATAACAATCAAAGAAAACACAATTAACATGAATTACCTCAAATTGCATTAAAAGAAAATAAGATGAACAAGAGTAGATCAACATACAAAGTATGGAAACAAAATAGAAGAAATTGCAACAAGAGAATAGAAGAACAAGATGTAGCATCATAGAATTGAAAGGTAGAAATAGATGAAAGCAAAGATTAAATCCTAGATCTAAGAAATTCTAACCTAAACCTAATTCTAATTCTAAAGAGAAGAGAGAGCTTCGTTCTCTAGAAAACTAACCCTAAAACTATATCTAAAGTCCTAATGAAACATAACATGCCATTCCCTTCAATCCTTGGTCCTTTAAAGCATTTTGGCGCCAAAGTTGATTCCAAACTGGGCCCCACAGCTTCTGTGAATTAGCTGGGCATGATTTCACTTAAAAATCACATGCCAGCATCAACGTGTACGCGTGCTGGGTTTTGCACGATCCACGCGTATGCGTCTAGTGCACGTGCGCGTCCATGTACTTGTCCCAAATCTTTGGCTTTTCATGATTTCTCCACTTTGCATGCTTTCTCTTCACTCTTTTGATCCATTCCTAGCCTTTTCCCAATCTGAAATCACTAGCAAACACATCAAGGCATCTAGTGGAATCAAAGGAAGATTAAAATTATCAATTCAAGGGTCCAAAAGCATGTTTTCACATTTAAGCACAAATTAAGAGACAATCATGAAACTATGCTATTTTATTAAATAAATGTGAGAAAAGGTTAACAAAATGCTCTAAATTGAACACAAGATAAACCCTAAAAACGAGGTTTATCAACCTCCCTACACTTAAACCTTAGCATGTCCTCATGCTAAATTAAGAAGGAAACAAGGGGTATGACATTTATTCAATGTAATTAAACTATATGCAACCTATCCAAATGCAACTATCTATATGAGTGCAAATGCTTGGTCAAAACAAATTAACTTCTAAAAGAACATATGTAAGCATAAGGGGCTAAAGCAACAAGAGCTAAACCAAATCAAAACCACAATTGCATTGAATTATCAAAAAAATTTACAAACTTGCAAGAATAATAATGATTATGGTGAACACATGTAATTGAGCAATCGAACCCTCACCGGATGTGTATCTGCTCTGGTAACTCGAGTGTTTAGGGGTTGATTCACTCAATTCTTCCCTAATCATGCTTTTCAAAATTTGTTCTTTATCTAACGATCAACAATCATTCAATGCATGCATACAATATCATGAGGTCTTTCTCAAAGGTTGTAATGGAGCTAGGGTCAAGGTAGAAAACCGGGCTTATAATGTGCTAAAATAAAGAACAATTGGGTTAAGCGTAGGCTCAAAATTAGTTAATAATGGAGAGTAAAAGGTAGGCTATTTGGGTAAGTTTGCCAATGAAATAATGGCCTCAATCATATAAATGCATGAATAGACGGAATAATGGACATAAAGAATCAGATAAATCAAGGATCACAATCATAGAAAGAGAACAATTGCACACAAGAAGGAAAAATAAGTGGTTATAAGATGTAACCACACTATTAGGCTCAAATTTCGCAAGCTTGTGTTCTTAGCTCAAAATCCGTGTTCAACAAAATATAGGAATCAAGCAAGTTCCACAAAAATTTCCAATCAATTGGGGTTGTGCCCTGTAGATAAATTTCTTGAAAAAAAGCTCATTGTTTTAACTAAGCTTATTAATGCAATGTTGTGATTGAGAAACTATAAAAGTTCCTTAGTTTATCCCTTTTTCTAATCAAAACCAATTTCTTATGCAAAAAGAGTCAATTTAGGTTCCAACAATCTAGAATAATTTTCCAATCACAACCAAAAACTACAACAACTATATAAAGGAAAATCCAACTAAAATATGAAATATATACCAACCAAGGTGCAAAATGCGATAAACTAAAATAAAAGTATACAACAACTAAAATAAAAGTATCCACAATACTAGTATATACAATAATCCAAAAAGAGTGCAAAATAAAGCAAAATAACATAAACTAAGAGATAATGTCCGAAAATGTTCACCAAAATAATAACTCCACCTACGGCGACGATGGTGACCTCCCCACACTTAAATTGAAGCATCGTCCTCGATGCTACTGCTCGGGCTCAGGGTGATCAACAGTCGCATCTTGCTACTGGGTCACAGGCTGTGGCTCCTCAGGCGGCTGCTGTGCTCCGGGGTAGCCTGTGTCTGTGGAGGTGCCTCTGGCTGAGCCTGCTCCTCCTCATTGGATGCGGAAGAAGCGGGAAGAGGGGGCAACTTAACGCCTAGTGGTATGAACATCTGATCCACTCTGTTCAGGCATCACATAATGTGGCGCTCACTGTGCTCCATGAAGCGGAAAAGACGTTGAACCAGAAGATAAGTCGGTTGAGGTGCTGGTGATGGTACTAACGATGCTGCTGGTGCTGATAGTCCTGCTGTAGCTGAGGAAGAAGATGGTCCAGCTGGTGCTGCTCTGGCTCGAGCTCTAGATGCATGCCGGGATGGGGGCTTCTCGTGCACCCACATACCCCAAGGAATAATATCCTCCTTGTCGTCGTCGTCTAGGGGTGGTGGTGTCACGTCATCGTCTCTCCATAGAGCACCGGCTAGCTCAGCCATCCTAATGACCAAAGTGGGAAAGGGAAGTATGCCACGGATATGTGCTCACCACATGTATCTCCTGATCAACCGGGGGAAGTATACCTCATTCCCCTCCATATTGCAACCGATCAGGACGACCATATCCATCGGAATCTCTGTAAAGTGGTAGTAGGCATGACATAGGTGGCAAAGATCTACTGCCAAGTCCTAGCCTCCCTAGACAGATAAGTAAATAACATCCCCTTGGACTTCTTGTTGTCAGAATCCATCACCAAAGGGGCATCCGGAGTGGCAATAACACACCTCAGCACCTCGTAGTCAAAGGTCATACAGTACATGGCTAGCTCCGCTTGCTCATAAGCATTTGTGGCACCGGTTCTAGGCAGACAGTGGAGGGCATCCTCAATGACAGCCTCGGTAACCAATATCTGACTGCCATATAGGTAGACCGAATCAAAGGTCGCTCTGAAGAAGTTACAATAAAATTCCTTGACCCATGATGTATTTATCCTTCCCAAATCTCTATCAACAAAACCTAGTCCCAATCCCTGAATACGGGCCTCTATGGATCGCCTCAGGTCGGCGGGAATGGTCAACTTCTTCTTAATGTTGAGATTTTTCTTCGATAGGTCGAGAAATGGAGCTCACAGTACAGGTTAGGAAACCTGGCTGTGTTAGTAGGCGGGAGCTGTTGGTTCTCTTTATCCATTTCATTAAGTGGGTTCTTGGCATAGTTGGCATAAAGAGAAAGAGTAGAGGCTTAAGGTGTCTCCCTCTTTCTAGAGGTGACCTTGGCTTTCCCTCTATCAGACATCCTGAAAAACAGATATGACAGGATATAAACACTTAAGGCAAGTACAGAAAAGAAAGCAAGAAATCACATATTCATGAAGTGAGGTAAAAAGGATGATAACTTAGAATGCAAGCAACAAGAATAAGAATTTAATCAAAGCTACAAACCAAGAATTCCAGTAATATATGCACAGTGCTTGTTTATTAAGCTTAATAAGTGTCATACCCAAAAAGAATGGTTAAAGTGTTAGATGAAAACTAAAAAGAAAAATTAGTTGGTTAATTGAGTTAAAAATTAGAAAACCGGTTCAAATGTTAGTGGTATGACGATTTTGTGCTTAATCAAGATAAATGCGGAAAGTAAGGATGACAAGCACACTCACAATCATGATGAAATTGCAATCATTGATGATGAAATATGAAATTGCAAAAAGAGCAATTACTTGAAAGCAAGTCATGAGTCAATGTCATGGTCACTAAATGTGCAATAATTGGTATAGAAAGAGTGAAATATGCACTTTGTGTAGCGAAAACAAGTTAAAAACTAATTTGAAATAAAAGGGTTACACAAGTGGAATGCACCAATTATTGTAAAAGAATGAACCATATTCACGAAAATGCATGTTAAGATCAAATGGAAGCTAAGGATGAGTCAAATGCATTTGATTTAACCTGAAAAGTGAAAGCGCATGAAGGTTCAACGCATATCACGGGAAGCAAAACAAACACGAAAATGCCAACCAAAGTAACCTAAGAATTGAACTTGGTGCAAGTCGAGTAAAACTCAATTCTAAAAATTGTCAAGTTCAACTCTAGATAGCAACTTCGAAAACAAATCAATTTCCAAAAATTTGGGCAATATTCCGGCAGTAAATTGGATGTTCCCGAATGGCAGATAGCAACAAAAACAGTCATATGAATCCAAAAATTGCAACAACATGAGAGAGCATAGATTGCATATACAATACCATCAGGGCAACAGTAAAACAAAACATATAAAATAGAAATCAGCACAGCAAACTAACCATCATTCAGCAAACAAACAACGAACAGTCAGAAAGTAAAGAAGTATGGAGCAATTATCAGGGCTAGAATCCTCTAACCACATCCTAACTACCTAACCGCATACATTTCTATCTAACCTAACATGCAAAATTAACTAACTAACTAACAAAATTAAACGAAAAGTAAGTGAAACAGAGGGGTAGTGAAGCAGGGGAACATGGAGGGCAGAGGCAAGATTGGAAGGGGGAACTGGGGAAAGGGAAGAGGGAGCAGCAGTAGTGGGTTCCGCGGCGGTTGTCGGCGGAGGTGCACAGAGCAGGGGTGCGGAGCAAGAAGGCAGAAAGAGGTGGAATGTGAGAAAAGGGTAGAACGAGTGATGGTGAGGGTGGCTGAAGGTTTGCCGGCGACAATGGTTGGTCGCGGTGGTGCTCGGCGGGGGCAGAAGGGGGTTGGCAGAGAGAGAAGAGAGAGACAGAGGTGAGGGAAGATGGAAGAGAAGAGAGAAGGGGGAAAGGGGGGTTGCGATGGCTCGGCGGCAGTGACGAGCTCGTCGGACGATGGTCAGTGTGGTGGAAGTGTGGTTATGGAGGGAAGGGAGGTTTTGGGGGACATTGGGAGGAGGAAGAGTGAACGTTAGAGAAAAGGGGTGAGGTGCACGACTGCGCTAGGGCTGCTCGCGTCCCTGGGTTATACTTTTGAATCCACGCATGCTTACCAGGTGCGCGTCCGCGTGGGTGAGCGAAAAAGGAATGGGCGTGAAGGCGCCAGGTGCACCTGAGCATAGAATAAAGATGCAGGCATGGACACGGAAGCGTACCGTGCACATCCGCGAGGGTGAGGAGTTGGGTTAGAGGCATAGCGGTGGCCCAGATTTAGCACAACTCTCGGGTCACAAGTATTGGTGCAGCACCAACGCATTGACGCGTACGCGTACTATACGCGTCCGCGTGGGTGGCGACTTGTGCAAGAGGCTTAATGTTGGCACTATGGTTTCCTAACTCTCAGGTATTGATGCTGCATCCGGGTAACGACGCGTACACGTACAGCGTGCGTATGCGTCCCTCCCCCCCCCCCCCCATTTTTTTTAACAGAAACCTAAAAACAGCTTAAAATCTTCCTAACACTACCTCAAAATTGACATAAAATCTTATTTTGGTTTTGAAGCTTTCCAACTACTAACAAGTGTAAATTGCATGTCAAGCAATCAACAACCAAATTATTAAGACAACTATATATAAAGAGAAAAACTACCTACAATGGTAGCTCAAATCACTTATTAATTGAATCTAAAAGATAATGGAAAGAGTTTACCATGGTGGGGTGTCTCCCACCTAGAACTTTTATTTTAAGTCCTTAAGTTGGACATTTGGGAAGCTCTTTGTTATGGTGGCTTATGCTTGTACTCATCCTTGAATCTCCAAGGATCTTGGTTCCTCAATTGGTTGACAGAAATTCCAACCATATTCACCAAACTTAGGTAGAGTTCTACCCAAGATATGAGATCCCATAGTTGGTCTTCATGCTTCGAACCGGGATCCTATATCTTATTTTCACACCCGTCTTCAAATTGAGCATCATGATTCTTCCATCCGGGTGGTTGACACATAGAATTCTCTTTAGCACACCAAGTTTTCCTTCTAGATCCATACCGAGTAGTGTTCTTCTAATCATGGTCCATATGCTTTGCAATCTTGACCTTAATGAGCCTCATTCCATACTTATGACCACTGCACAACTCCCTTTTACTCTTAGTTCCACAAAAAGCTCTAAGTTGTCCATCCGTTTCAATCAAACCATATTCAAATGAGAAAGTAAAGCTTAAGGATAGAAATTTTACCCACTTAAATGTTGTGTTGGATGGTAGCTTAGGAGGGGTAACTTCCCCACACTTAGACAATGCGAGGTTGATAAGCGGATATTTTTACGCTTTTTGGGGGTAATTTCATGTAGATTTTAGTATGTTTTAATTAGTTTTTAGTAGAATATCATTAGTTTTTGGGCAAAAATCATATTTCTGGACTTACTAAGAGTTTCTGTATTTTTCTATGCTTTCAGGTATTTTCTGACTGAAATTGAGGGAGCTGAGCAAAAATCTTATTTAGGCTGAAAAAGAACTGCTAATGCTGTTGGATTCTGACCTCCCTGCACTTGTAATGGATTTTCTGGGGCTACAAGTGTCCAATTGGTGCGCTCTCAATTGGTCTGGAAAGTAGACATCCAGGGCTTTCCAGCAATATATAATAGTTCATACTTTTCGCGAAGATAGATGACGTAAACTGGCGTTCAATTCCAGTTCCATGTTGTTGTCTGGCGTCCAGCGCCAGAAACAGGTTACAAGTTGGAGTTCAACGCCCAAAACACGTTACAACCTGGCGTTCAACTCCAGAAACAGCCCAGACACATGAGAAGCTTAAGTCTTAGCCCCAATACACACCAAGTGGGCCCCAGAAGTGGATTTCTGCACTATCCATCTTAGTTTACTTATTTTCTGTAAACCTAGGCTACTAGTTTACTATTTAAACAACTTTTAGAGGATTACTTTGTACCTCATGAAATTTTTAGATCTGAACTACATACTCTTTGACGGCATGAGTCTCTAAACTCCATTGTTGGGGGTGAGGAGCTCTGCAGCGTCTCGATGAATTAATGCAATTAATTCTGTTTTCCTTTCAAACATGCGTGTTCCTATCTAAGATGTTCGTTCGCGCTTAATTATGGAGAAGGTGATGATCCGTGACACTCATCACCTTCCTCAATCCATGAACGTGTGCCTGACAACCACCTCCGTTCTACATTAGATTGAATGAGTATCTCTTAGATTCCTTAATTAGATTCTTCGTGGTATAAGCTAGACTGATGGCGGCATTCAAGAGAATCCGGAAAGTCCAAACCTTGTCTGTGGTATTCCGAGTAGGATTCGAGGATTGAATGACTGTGACGAGCTTCAAACTCCTGAAGGCTGGGCGTTAGTGACAGACGCAAAAGAATCACTGGATTCTATTCCAACCTGATTGAGAACCGACAGATGATTAGCCGTGCTGTGACAGAGCATTTGGAACATTTTCACTGAGAGGATGGGAAGTAGCCATTGACAACGGTGACACCCTACATATAGCTTGCCATGGAAGGAGCCTTGCGTGTGGAAAAAGGATTTGAAGGAAGAGTTGAAATTCAGAGGACAAAGCATCTCCAAAACTCCAATATATTCTCCATAATTAAAGTAACAATTATTTATTTCACGCTCTTTTATTTTTCTAATAATTCCTACTGATAATTTTAATTGATATCCTGACTAAGAATAATAAAATAAACATAGATTGCTTCAAACCAATAATCTCCGTGGGATTGACCCTTACTCACGTAAGGTATTACTTGGACGACCCAGTGCACTTGCTGGTTAGTTGTGCGGATTGCAAAAGTGTGATTGCAATTTCGTGCACCAAGTTTTTGGCGCCGTTGCCGGGGATTGTTCGAGTTTGAACAACTAAAGGTTATTTTATTTCTTAGATTAGGAAAATTTTGCCAATTGGGTCAGAGTCTTTTATTTTCTTTTCAAAAATATTATTTTTTATTAATTTTTAATTTTTCGTGAGTCTAGCGTTTTGTTCTAAGTTTGGTGTCAATTGCATATTTTATATTTTTCTTTAAAATTTTCGTATTAGTGTTCTTTGTTCTTCCTTGATCTTCAAGTTGTTCTTATTTATTTTTCTTGTTTGATCTTTAATTTTTCTTGTTCTGTGTCTTTTGTTGTTTCACTTGTGTTCTCTTTAAAGCATTAATCTTCCAAAAGGAATATACCTATTTTGAACAAGTGTTACATTTACTCCCAATTGGCTAGAGCGTTGGTCTATGTTCTTGGCAATTGGGCATCTTCTTTTTAAAATCTTTTTTTCAAAAATAATTTTTCTTGATTTAATCTTGTGCTAAACTTTAAGTTTGGTGTTTTCTTGTTGATCTTTCTTTAATTTTCGAAAATTTATCTTGGTTTTCTAAAAATTTTAAGTTTGGTGTTCTTTCTTTTGTTCTTGGTATTCTTGTGAATCTTCAAGGTGTTCTTGAGTCTTTCTTGTGTTTTGATCTTAAAATTTTTAAGTTTGGTGTTCCTTGATGTTTCCCCTCCAAATTTTTCGAAAATAAGGAGCATTAAATCTAAAAATTTTAAGTCTTGTGTCTTTTTTGTGTTTTTCTCTTTCATCATAAAATTCAAAATTCAAAAAAAATATCTTTTCTAACTAATTTTAAACTATATTTTCGAAATTTTTATATAAAAATTCAGATTTCAATTTCAAAATTTTTCAATTCTTATCTTTAAGTTTTAAAAAAAATATCTTTTTTAAAAATATCCTAACCACTTTCTCTCTCCTCAAATTTTCGAAAATCTTCATAAAAGTTTTCAAATTTTTAATTTTTAATTTTCTTTCTTTATTTATTTTAATTTTAGTTTTCAATTCTTTCTTTCTTTTTTCCGGTCTTCCACATGAAGAACCTACAGAGTTTCTAGCACAATTTTTAAAAATTGCTGACACAGTACATGATAAGGAAGTAGATCAGGATGTCTACAGATTATTACTGTTTCCATTTGCTGTAAAAGATCAAGCTAAGAGGTGGTTAAATAACCAACCTAAAGATAGCATAAGGACATGGAAACAGTTGTCAGAAAAATTCCTGAATCACTATTTTCCTCCAAAACGGATGACACAGCTAAGGCTGAGCATCCAAGGCTTCAAACAAGGAGATAATGAATCTCTTTACGATGCTTGGGAGAGATACAGAGAGATGCTGAGAAAATGCCCCTCTGAAATATTTTCAGAGTGAGTGCAATTAGACATCTTCTACTATGGGCTTACAGAAAAAGCTCAGATTTCTCTAGATCACTCAACTGGTGGATCTATACCTAAGCAGTGAATCTTTCATGAAAAAAGAAGCTAAAACAGTAACTGCTAAACTCAGTCCTGTAGATCAGGCTAATGAATTCAATCAGCAATTAGGCTTTCTAACAAAACAGCTAGCCGAGTTCAAGGAGATATTACAAGAAACAGGAATGGATAATATGAATATGGAAGTACAATTGAAGCAAACAGAAAAGCAACTGTCAAAATAAATAACAGAAGAATGCCAAGCAGTTCAATTAAGAAGTGGGAAAACATTAAATACCTCACTTCAAGGCAGCAAGAAGCCAAGAAATGAACAAATGGCTACTCAAAATCCCTTTGAGGACAATCAGAGCCCAGAGAGGAATAATGCTGGCGCTGAACGCCCAAACCATGCTCATTCCTGGCGTTCAACGCCAGAAACAAGCAAGGATTTGGCGTTGAACGCCCAAAGGGAGCATAGTTCTGGCGTTCAGACGCCAGAAACAGATAAGGAACTGGCGTCTAACGCCACTCCAGCTTCCACCCCTGGTATTCAAATGCCAGTGGGGGATCAGACACATACAAGTGCTGATAACAACCCTTCTAAAAAGGCTTCCCAATCCACATCTGTAGGCAATAAACCTGCATCAACTAAGGTTAAGGAATACAAAGCCAAAATGTCTTATCCTCAAAAACTCCGCCAAGCAGAACAGGATAAGCAATTTGCCCACTTTGCAGACTATCTCAGGACTCTTGAAATAAAGATTCCGTTTGCAGAAGCACTTGAGCAAATACCCTCTTATGCTAAGTTCATGAAAGAGAACTTAAGTCATAAGAAGGATTGGAGGGAAACTGAAAAAGTTTACCTCACTAAAGAATGCAGTGCAGTCATTCTGAAAAGCTTACCTGAGAAGCTTAAAGATCCCGGGAGCTTTATGATACCATGCACATTAGAGGGTAATTGTACCAAGCAAGCTCTATGTGATCTTGGGGCAAGTATCAACCTAATACCTGCATCTATTATCACAAAGCTTGGTTTGACTGAAGAAGTAAAACCAACCCGGATATGTCTTCAACTTGCTGATGGCTCCATTAAATACCCATCAGGCGTGATTGAAGATATGATTGTCAAGGTTGGGTCATTTGCCTTTCCCACTGACTTTGTGGTGCTGGAAATGGAGGAGCACAAGAGTGCAACTCTCATTCTAGGAAGACCTTTCCTAGCAACTGGCCGAACCCTCATTGATGTTCAAAAAGGGGAAGTAACCCTGAGAGTCAATGAGGATGAGTTCAAATTGAATGTTGTCAAAGCCATGCAGCATTCGGACACCCAAAATGACTGCATGAGCGTTGATATTATTGACTCTCTGGTAAAAGAAGTTAATATGGCTGAGAGTCTCGAATCAGAGCTAGAGGATATCTTTAAAGATGTTCAGCCTGATCTGGAGGAACCAGAGAAAATAATAGAACCTCTGAAAATCCCTCAGGAAGAGGAGAAACCTCCCAAACCCGAGCTCAAACCATTACCACCATCCCTGAAATATGCATTTCTGGGAGAAGGTGATACCTTTCCTGTAATCATAAGCTCTACCTTAGAGCCACAGGAAGAGGAAGCACTAATTCAAGTGCTAAGGACACACAAGACAGCTCTTGGGTGGTCCATCAGTGATCTTAAGGGCATTAGCCCAGCCAGATGCATGCACAAGATCCTATTGGAGGGTGACGCCAAGCCAGTGGTCCAACCACAAAGACGGCTGAATCCAGCCATAAAGAAAGTGGTGCAGAAGGAGGTTACTAAATTACTAGAGGCTGGGATTATTTATCCTATTTCTGACAGCCCCTGGGTAAGCCCTGTCCAAGTCGTCCCTAAGAAGGGAGGCATGACAGTGGTTCATAATGAAAAAAATGAACTGGTTCCTACAAGAACAGTTACAGGGTGGCGTATGTGTATTGATTATAGAAGGCTCAATACAGCCAACATAAAGGATCATTTTTCTTTACCATTCATAGACCAGATGCTAGAAAGACTAGCAGGTCATGAATACTACTGCTTCCTGGATGGATATTCAGGTTATAATCAAATTGCAGTAGATCCCCAGGATCAAGAGAAAACGGCATTCACATGTCCATCTGGAGTATTTGCATACAGAAGGATGCCATTTGGCCCGTGCAATGCACCTGCAACCTTTCAGAGGTGCATGCTCTCAATTTTCTCTGATATGGTGGAAAAATTTCTGGAAGTCTTCATGGATGACTTTTCAGTATTTGGAGACTCATTCAGCTCCTGTCTTAACCATCTAGCACTTGCTCTAAAGAGATGCCAAGAGACTAACCTAGTTTTAAACTGGGAGAAGTGTCACTTTATGGTGACTGAAGGAATTGTCCTTAGGCACAAAATTTCGAACAAGGGAATAGAGGTGGATCAAGCTAAGGTAGAGGTAATTGAAAAATTACCACCACCTGCCAATGTTAAGGCAATCAGAAGCTTTCTGGGGCATGCAGGATTCTATAAGAGGTTTATAAAGGATTTTTCAAAAATCGCCAAACCTCTGAGCAACCTGCTAGCTGCTGACACGCCATTTGTCTTTGATAAGGAGTGTCTGCAGGCATTTGAGACTTTGAAAGCTAAATTGGTCACAACACCAATCATCTCTGCACCAAACTGGACATTGCCATTTGAACTAATGTGTGATGCCAATGACCATGCCATTGGTGCAGTGTTGGGACAAAGGCATGACAAGCTTCTGCACATCATTTACTATGCTAGTCGAATTTTAAATGACGCACAGAAGAACTACACAACCACAGAAAAAAAGCTACTTGCAGTTGTTTACGCCATTGACAAATTCAGATCCTATTTAGTAGGATCAAAAGTGATTGTGTACACTGATCATGCTGCTCTTAAATATCTACTCACAAAGCAGGATTCAAAACCAAGACTTATAAGATGGGTGTTGCTTCTACAAGAGTTTGATATAGAAATAAGAGACAGAAAAGGGACAGAGAATCAGGTAGCAGATCACCTGTCCCGAATAGAACCAGTAGAAGGGGCGTCCCTCCCTCTTACTGAGATCTCTGAAAACTTTCCGGATGAGCAACTCTTTGCCATCCAGGAAGTGCCATGGTTTGCAGACATTGCAAACTACAAGGCAATGAGATTCATACCCAAAGAATACAGTAGACAGCAATCAAAGAAGCTGATCACGGATGCAGAGTATTATCTTTGGGATGAGCCGTATCTCTTTAAGAGATGTGCAGACGGAGTAATCCGTAGATGTGTGCCTAAAGAAGAAGCGCAGAAGATCCTATGGCACTGCCATGGATCACAGTATGGAGGATGTTTTGGAAGTGAGCGAACAGCCACAAGAGTCCTCCAATGTGGCTTCTACTGGCCTACTCTCTATAAAGACTCCCGAGTGTTTGTACTTAATTGTGATAGTTGCCAAAGATCTAGTAATCTGCCTCACAGTTATGCTATGCCTCAACAAGGGATCTTAGAGATTGAGTTGTTTGATGTATGGGGTATTAACTTCATGGGACCTTTCCCACCATCATACTCAAACACTTATATTCTGGTGGCAGTGGATTATGTATCCAAATGGGTGGAAGCTATTGCAACACCCACTAATGACACTAAGACTGTGTTAAAATTCCTCCAGAAACACATCTTCAGTAGATTTGGTACCCCTAGAGTATTAATCAGTGATGGGGGCACTCATTTCTGCAATAAACAGCTTTACTCTGCTTTGGTCCATTATGGAGTTAGCCACAGGGTAGCTACTCCATATCATCCACAGACAAATGGGCAAGCTGAAGTCTCTAACAGAGAGCTTAAAAGAATCCTGGAACGGACTGTAATTAACCGTAGAAAGGATTGGGCAAGAAGCTTGGATGATGCTCTGTGGGCATACAGAACAGCATTCAAGACACCTATAGGGACCTCTCCATACCAGCTCGTGTATGGAAAGGCGTGTCACTTGCCAGTGGAACTGGAACACAAGGCCTACTGGGCAACCAGATTCCTAAACCTTGATGCCAAGTTAGCTGGAGAAAAACAATTGCTCCAGTTAAATGAGCTTGAGGAATTTAGACTCAATGCTTTCGAGAATGCAAAAATTTACAAAGAGAAAGCAAAAAGATGGCATGATAAGAAACTGTCATCCAGAGTCTTTGAGCCGGGACAGAAAGTTCTGCTATTTAATTCTAGTCTCAAATTATTCCTCGAGAAACTAAAATCCCGGTGGGGAGGTCCATATGTGATTACAAGTGTATCACCATATGGATACGTAGAGCTTTAGGATAATGAGTCTAACAAAAAGTTCATTGTTAATGGACAGAGAGTTAAACATTATCTTGAAAATAATTTTGAGCAAGAATGCTCAAAACTGAGACTTGATTAGAGCTCAGTAATAGTCCAGCTAAGGACAATAAAGAAGCGCTTGCTGGGAGGCAACCCAGCCATTTACAAAATTTAATTTTATTTGTTTTCGTTAAATTTTTACAGTCAAAGTGTCTTCAAAAGGTAGAATAGCAATTGCTTGAATTCACAGAGTTACAGGGGAAGTTAGAAGCTCACTGGCGTGAAAAAGCCAGTAAGAAACGTTTTGGGCGTTGAACGCCCAAAAGAAGCATCCATTGGGCGTTCAACGCCAGTAAGGATAGCCATCTAGGCGTTGAACAACAGAAAGGAGCATCTTCTGGGCGTTGAACGCCAGAAAGAAGCTCCTTCTGGGCGTTTAACGCCAAAATTACAGCATCCTGGGCGTTTAGAAAAACGCCCAGTGACAAAGGACTTCCTGGCGTTCAACGCCAGAAAGAAGCAACAGCTGGGCGTTGAACGCCCAGGAGAAGCAGCAATTGGGTGTTAAACGCCCAAAACATGCAGCATTTGGGCGTTTAATGCCAAGATTGTGGGGAGGAGGTAATTTCGTTTTCAATTCAAATTTTTTCCAATTTTCATGTTTTAATTCATGATTTCTTGCATAAACATGTTACAAACTCTCATCTTTCAACTTCAATTTCAAAAAAAAAAATTTTAATCCTAAACATATTTCTTGATTTTTCTTTAAATTCTTTTCAAATCTTTTTAATTTCTTCTCATATCTTTTTCAACTCATCATATCTTTTGAATTTCGAAATTGCCTCTCCCTCTATTCATATCCTTTCCTTTCTTTTGCTTGAGGACAAGCAAACCTCTAAGTTTGGTGTGATTTGCCATGATCACTGAGCTAAATCTCATCAAGATCATGGCACCTAAGGGAACAGAAAGAGCAAGGATGTGAACTGAAGGAACTAAAGCGTCAGAAGCTATTCCTTGAAGGACCAAGCAACCCACAGACTAGAGGAATATCCACTTCCCAAAATACAGGTTGTTAAGTTCTAATTTTAAGCTTTAACTCTGTGATAGTATTATTATAGAAATTTACCTTAGAAGTTATATAGGAGTAGTAGTAATTAGCATGTCTATTTTGGTTTTATTTCCAATTAAGTTATAATTTATTTTTCTCATCATCATCAAACATGAATAAAATAGTAGATTTTTAGAATAAAGAGGCAATTTAATTTTTTTGAGTTATTAATAAGGAAAATTCTAATTATTTATATGTGGTGGCAATACTTTTTGTCTTCTGAATGAATGCTTGAACAGTGCATATTTTTGATATTGAATTTTATGATTGTTAAAATTGTTGGCTCCTGAAAGAATGATGAACAAGAGAAATGTTATTGATGATCTGAAAAATCATGAAATTGATTCTTGAAGCAAGAAAAAGCAGTGAAAAAAAAAAGAAAAGAAAAAAGAGAGAAAGAAAAAGTAAGCAGAGAAAGCCAATAGCCCTTAAAACCAAAAGACAAGGGTAAAAAGGATCCAAGGCTTTGAGCATTAATGGATGGGAGGGTCCAAGGAAATAAATATAGGCCTAAGCGGCTAAATCAAGCTGTCCCTAACCATGTGCTTGTGGCATGCAGGTCCAAGTAAAAAAGCTTGAGACTGAGTGGTTAAAGTCGTGATCCAAAGTAAAAAAAAAAAGAGTGTGCTTAAGAACTCTGGACACCTCTAATTGGGGACTTTAGCAAAGCTAAGTCACAATCTGAAAAGGTTCACCCAGTTATGTGTCTATGGCATTTATGTATCCAGTGGTAATACTGGAAAACAAAATGCTTAGGGTCACGGCCAAGACTCATAAAAGTAGCTGTGTTCAAGAATCAACATGCTAAACTAGGAGAATCAATCACACTATCTGAATTCTAAGTTCCTATGGATGCCAACCATTCTGAATTCCAAAGGATAAAGTGAGATGCCAAAACTGTTCAGAGGCAAAAAGCTACTAGTCCCGCTCATCTAATTAGAATCTGGGCTTCACTTAAAACTCTGAGATATTATTGCTTCTTGACTTCTTCTTATCCTCTTTTATTTATCTAGTTGCTTGGGGACAAGCAACGATTTAAGTTTGGTGTTTTGATGAGTGGATATTTTATACGCTTTTTGGGGGTAATTTCATGTAGATTTTAGTATGTTTTAATTAGTTTTTAGTAGAATATCATTAGTTTTTGGGCAAAAATCATATTTCTGGACTTTACTATGAGTTTGTGTATTTTTCTGTGATTTCAGGTATTTTCTGACTGAAATTGAGGGAGCTGAGCAAAAATCTGATTTAGGCTGAAAAAGGACTGCTAATGCTGTTGGATTCTGACCTCCCTGCACTCGGAATGGATTTTCTGGAGCTACAAGAGTCCAATTGGTGCGCTCTCAATTGGGCTGGAAAGTAGACATCCAGGGCTTTCTAGTAATATATAATAGTCCATACTTTTCACGAAGATAGACGACGTAAACTGGCGTTCAACGCCAGTTCCATGTTGCTGTCTGGCGTCCAGCGCCAGAAACAGGTTACAAGTTGGAGTTCAACGCCCAAAACACGTTACAACCTGGCGTTCAACTCCAGAAACAGCCCAGGCACGTGAGAAGCTTAAGTCTCAGCCCCAATACACACCAAGTGGGCCCCAGAAGTGGATTTCTGCACTATCCATCTTAGTTTACTTATTTTCTGTAAACCTAGGCTACTAGTTTACTATTTAAACAACTTTTAGAGGATTACTTTGTACCTCATGACATTTTCAGATCTGAACTACATACTCTTTGACGGCATGAGTCTCTAAACTCCATTATTGGGGGTGAGGAGCTCTGCAGCGTCTCGATGAATTAATGCAATTAATTCTGTTTTCCTTTCAAACATGCGTGTTCCTATCTAAGATGTTCATTCGCGCTTAATTATGGAGAAGGTGATGATCCGTGACACTCATCACCTTCCTCAATCCATGAACGTGTGCCTGACAACCACCTCCGTTCTACATTAGATTGAATGAGTATCTCTTAGATTCCTTAATCAGAATCTTCGTGGTATAAGCTAGACTGATGGCGGCATTCACAAGGTTAGACTTTCCAAATTCCCATGAATGCTGCCATCAATTCTAGCTTATACCACGAAGATTCTACTTAAGGAATCCAAGAGATATGCGCCCGGTCTAAGGTAGAACGGAAGTGGTTGTCAGTCACGCGTTCATAGGTGAGAATGATGATGAGTGTCACGGATAATCACATTCATCATGTTGAAGTGCAACGAATATCTTAGAATATGAATAAACTGAATTGAATAGAAAATAGTAGTAATTGCATTGAAACTTGAGGTACAGCAGAGCTCCACACCCTTAATCTATGGTGTGTAGAAACTCCACCGTTGAAAATACATAAGTGATGAAGGTTCAGGCATGGCCGAATGGCCAGCTCTCAAACGTGATCACAGGATCAGAAATACAATTCAGGATCCAGGATCGGTCAAAAGACTCAAAAATACAATCAAAGATGTCTAATACGATAGTAAACTATCCTACACTACAAGAAAATAAGCTTTTTGCCACGCTTTTAAAATGTGCCGAAAAGGACAAAAAAACGTACCGATAGCTTTTTGCCACGCTTTTTGAGCTATCGGCACGCTTTTGAAAGGGTCACATCTGCGAGCGTGTCGATAGCTCTATCGCCACGCTTTTTTCGATCTACTGGCACGCTTTGTTTTTTGCCACTCTTTGATCTATTGGCACGCTTAAAAGCATGGCGGTATGTATAACCCTGTAGCCACGCTTTTAAAGCGTGCCTAAAAGTACATACAGGCACGCTAAATATACAGCCACGCCTTTAAAGCGTGCCAAAAAATGAAAACTTATCGTTACACTTTCAAAGCGTGGCCTAATCCTTTTCAAATAAAAAAAAGAAAAAATAGAAAATAAAATAAAAATATTAATAAGTTAATCTTTAAAATAAAATAAAATACTAAAAAATTAATCTTCCATTGATTTATATGAATTATGTACATAATAAGATATGAATGAAACAATTAAGAAAAAATAAATTCAACTTCCAAAATAAACATTTAAAAGAATTAACAACTTTATACTAAAAAAATCTAATCTAACTCCTAAACAACATCCAGCCTTTTCAGCAATCTTTGACGCTGACACCAGGGCTAAGAAACTTCGCACTTGGCAAGAATCTGAAGAGAGAAAAGCAAGTATGTGAACTGAATTGAAAGCCAAAGTAACCAGCGACTTAATGCACATTGATCAGCACTTCAACATATAGATAAATGCATAAATCAATTGAAGTTATATATACTTACAGCAACAACAAAATCTCTAGCGGCAACAGCAAGAATATCAGCACAAAAATACAACACTAGGGCACAAGCTCTCTACTTGGGATTTTATGATATCTATGACTTCAAAACCTCTAATAGAATTAGCATTAGGACCTGCTGTCATTTCTCCGGTAAAAGTTGATGTATCATCTAATAGCACTTATGCATCACATCCCCAAAACAAGAAATTATTAACAAAGAACTAAAATTAATTATTTCCTAAAACTAAGATTGAAATATTGTACGTATGGAATTCATTTATTTGCTACCTAAGAAATATAAGCTTCACTGTCAAGTTCTTCTTAAGTAAATTTAACATGGTTTTAAACTAGACTTGGTTTTAGTTTGTTATTAAACAATTGAATCAAATGTTTGTTAAGAGGAAATCACAGGAATGTTCAGCAATCTTTATGGAATATCCAACGTGCAGGTGGGAAAAAAACATATCAATATATTTAAGAGTTTTCCCCTTGAATAACAATAAGATCAAGTAGAAAGGGTTCTGGTAATAACAATAAGATCAAGTAACTACAAGATACCATGAACGTCATTAATTGTGACATACCTTGAATACCATATCAAAGTGTTGCTGCTGCCCAACATCTGTGACATATATAATCCATTCAGCCTTCTCTTCATTCGGCTACTGATTTAGTACACTTTAGAAAAACAGCAAGCAGTAACAAATTTAGAAAAATCATATAAAATCATCTTTGGTTGGATTCTCCTAAATTTTGGTGTGGTTGAACTAGACTTACACATCTTTCACCCAGTTCAAATTCCAGAGCATTTTCACTTCTCTAGAAAAAGTTATGCCTCTCGAAATATGGTTTTGTTTTAAGAAAAGGGAGCTGTCACAGCAGTAAACAGCCCTGCTTCCAGAAGGCACAACTTTCTCTACAAAATTTGAATTGTCCTAAAATTTGGACATAAAATACTAGACATCCTAATATTTCACCTCTTTTTGATTTCATCTCCAAAGAGTTCCAGAGTATTGAGATATATGATTTTGAAGTTGCTGTTCCAGAATTCAGACAGCATTCTTTCTGCAGAAAATGACTATTTTCTAAAAATCATATCTCCCAAAACACACATCGGAAAATTCTGAATTTTTAGGAGAACAATCTAGACATCTCAAGGTTTCATAGAAAAATAATTTTACTCATTTTGAGTGGCTAGATTGCTCCCAGTTTTGTTCACAAAGTGCTGCCCGAAACTGCACAATTCTGCAACATGTAACCTTGGGTTTTGAGAGGTCAAAAACTGATTCCTAGCTTTTCACACACTCTAACCTTGCATTCTAACTTTATTTTACCTATTGTGACTTGTTAGAAAGATTAAATCAGCCCCATGTGCTCAATAAGATCATCAACCAGCTCAAGGTTTTCAAAACTGAAATAACTTGTACTATATATATATATATATATATATATATATATATATATATATATATATATATATATATATATATATACAATGGATCCTCATTCATTTTTCAGCAAATAAAATTTCAGCAATCTATTTAACTCTCACCAAGTAAGGAGGATCTGCCACTACTATTTTGAAGGAATGCTTCAACTCCAGCGGCAACTCCTCATGCCTCAGGGTGATTGTTGTTATAAAATGTGTAATCACATCCGTACTGCTCAAAACGTTTGTCATACTCAAAAAGTTGTGCAGGAACATTAGAATCCGTGTTCTGAAGATTCAAGAAAGGAAAATTTAAATATCTTACAAAGCAAAAATAGGAACTCAGAAATGGCATCAAACAAATTAAAACAACTCAACAAACCACATCAACATACATTTTATCATTATTACAACTGAGGCATTGCTCATTAATTTCTTCACTCAAAAAGGGTTTAAAGTTGTAACTATCATCTTCAATTCTTCACCAAGAGAATCAATCCTCTACACTACACTTACACTAATATTAATATTGATGATAAAACAATGCAGAACTTGAAGCTTAACACATCGCATATTTCCAAACTATTTCCCAATGAAAGTAACTAATAATAATAAACATCTATATTCACCGAAAGTATTAAACATTTGATTAAAAACATTAGCCTTGCACTTTTATCACAAATCAGTAACATTTGAACCCAATCGAACATTGAGAAAAAAAATTAACTAAAATTCCAAAATTCAAAAGAAAAAAAGGATAACAAGAGGAATAATGAATTACCTTGAGATAAGAATATAGGTTAGGGCAAGCAATGCAGGCAATGGGAGAAATGACGCTGCCATTGCAGAGCTTGAGGACCTCTTCAGCTACGGTCACCCTTTCTGCAAATAACAAAACAAAAACAATGAAATTCAAATTCCTCAACTAGAAAACATCAGAGGTTGAAAAGAGAGAACAAAATCCCTTCACATCTTATAAAAGAGGACACTAGGCTCAACACCAGAACAAGATGGAATAAGGTGTTCATCAATAATAGTCATCATATAGTGCGGATATGAAATAACTCAAATTCAACTTTGTTCATATACTTTTTAGTCATATATGTAGCCACTATCAATACCTGAAGTTCAAAGAGAAACTACTTTTTATCCCTGCCGTCAAGTGTGTGCGCTACACAAATCAGTTGCAAGTTGTAACACTCTTTTTAATAAAATCCTATGTTTAAATTTTAACAGAATTTGCACTTTATGTTTAATTCGCTACACCATATGTTTAATTTGCAGAACAATATAACATATTTTGGAGTTACCATTGGCAGGGTTGCTAACAGAATTGGAGGAGCTCAGTTTACATTAAATGGAATACACTACAAATTGATTGCTAATGAAGGAAACTGCATCTATCAAACAGTTCTAAGTTCTACTGCAACCAGTTCACTTGTATTGACCATACTTTAAGTTGTACTGCAACCAGTTCAAATAGTTATGGCTATCCACTATTGTCATTCAGGCTATTGAAACAAAGTTACTCTGATACCATAAAACAAAATAAAATTTCAAACACAAAGCAGTGAAAAACGTTAAGAAGGTAATAAACTTGAAATTCTCAGCGGTCCAAAATAGAGGAACAAAGAAACAGAGAATCAGAGGGAAGAAAGACTTACAATGAGGGTTTGCAAGAAAGAGCGCGCGCTGCGCTGAGGGAGTAGGAAGGCCAACGAGGGTTAGATAGAGTGAAGCAGAGGATGCTCCACGAAATAGCGAGGGTGAAGCAGAAGATGCTCCGCCAAACGGTGTCGTCGCAGCAGAGGGTTTTGCCCCAAACGGTGTCATGGTAGATGAAGTTCCACCAAAAGACGGTGTGGAGAACAAGGAGGAGCTTGAACTCGCGGCACCAAAAATGGAAGAACCCGAACTCGAAGCTGCCGCAGTGGAAGCCAAAGAAGCAGATCCGAACAGAGACGGAGCTAGAGCAGGAGCCAAGTAGATGCAGTCGCGGACCCAAAACTGAAGGAAAATGACGGCGCAGAGGCTGCAGAGGAGGAAGGTAGTAGTGGCACCGCCCTTCCTCCTGAAGAAGCGAATGAAAAAGAGAATGGATCAGAAGAAGCAGCGGAGCTAGGGTTTGCGGTGGCAGTAGTAGACGAGAAGAGGGAAGAGGGTTGCTAGTGGACGAAATTGTGATTAACAATATTGGCTTTTTGGTATGTGCACAAAAACATTAACTCAGCACTTTCTTTCCACAATCTCGTTCAACTAACCAGCAAGTGTACTGGGTCGTCCAAGTAATAAACCTTACGTGAGTAAGGGTCGATCCCACAGAGATTGTTGGTATGAAGCAAGCTATGGTCACCTTATAAATCTCAGTTAGGCAGATTAAATTGGTTTATGGATTTTTGAATAATTAATAATAAACAGAAAATAAAATAAGATAGAAATACTTATGCAAATTAATAGTGGAAATTTCAGATAGGCGCATGGAGATACTGTGCTCCTCTTGAATCTCTACTTTCTCATTGCTTTCATCCAATCCTTCTTACTCTTTTCCATGGCAAGCTGTATGTAGGGCATCATCGTTGTCAATGGCTACATCCCATCCTCTCAGTGAAAACGTTCCTATGCTCTGTCACAGCACGGCTAATCATCTGTCGGTTCTCAATCAGGTTGGAATAGAATCCCTTGATTCTTTTGCGTTTGTCATCACACCCAGCCTTCAGGAGTTTGAAGCTCGTCACAGTCATTCAATCCCAGAATCCTACTCGGAATACCATAGACAAGGTTTAGACTTTCCGGATCCTCATGAATGCCGCCATCTATCAAACTTATATCACAAATATTCTTTTTTGGAATCTTAAATATATTCGCCCGGCCTAAGGTAGAACGGAAGTGGTTGTCAGTCACGCGCGTTCATAGGTGAGAATGATGATGAGTGTCACGGATCATCACATTCATCAAAGTGTTGTGCAACGTATATCTTGGAATAAGAATAAAAGAGAATTGAATAGAAAGTAATAGTAATTGTATTGAAACTTGAGGTACAGCAGAGCTCCACACCCTTAATCTATGGTGTGCAGAAACTCCACCGTTGAAAATACATAAGTGAAAGGTTCAGGCATGGCCGAATGGCCAGCCCCCAAAACGTGATCAATAGCCTCTTAAGATGAAGAATAAAACAAAACTGAGACCAAAGATGAAACGTGGTCAAAAGACGACTAATACATTAGTAAAAAGTCTTATTTATACTAAACAAGCTACTAGGGTTTACATGAGTAAGTAATTGATGCATAAATCCACTTCCGGGGCCCACTTGGTGTATGCTTGGGCTGAGCTTAATCTATACACGAGCTGAGGCTTTTCTTGGAGTTGAACTCTAAGTTATAACGTGTTTTGGGCGTTCAACTCCGGATCATGACGTGTTTTTGGCGTTTAACTCCAGACAGCAGCATGTACTTGGCGTTCAACGCCAAGTTACGTCGTCAATTTCCGAATAAAGTATGAACTATTATATATTTCTGGAAAGCTCTCGATGTCTAATTTCCAACGCCGTTGAGAGCGCGCAATTTGGAGTTCTGTAGCTCCAGAAAATCCATTTTGAGTGCAGGGAGGTCAGATTCCAACAGCATCAGCAGTCCTTTTGTCAGCCTTTTTCAGAGTTTTGCTCAAGTCCCTCAATTTCAGCCAGAAATTACCTGAAATTACAGAAAAACACACAAACTCATAGTAAAGTCCAGAAATATGAATTTAACATAAAAACTAATGAAAACATCCCTAAAAGTAGCTTGAACTTACTAAAAACTACCTAAAAACAATGCCAAAAAGCGTATAAATTTGCTGAATCCAGGTATCTTGTTCACTAATGAGCAAGGGAGGTTCACTTTCCCAAGTCTCATTACCAAACAACTTGGCATTCAGCTTCATGATAGCTCCTAAATATTGAGCAACTTGCTCTCCAGTTACATCTTCATCCTCTTCAGAGGAAGAATAGTCTTCAGAGCTCATGAATGGCAGAAGGAGATTTAATGGAATCTCTATGGTCTCTATATGAGCCTCAGATTCCCTTGGATCCTTAATAGGAAACTCCTTCTTATTTGAGGGACGTCCCAGGAGGTCTTCCTCACTAGGATTTTCGTCCTCCTCCTCCCTTGTGCATTCGGCCATATTGATTATATCAATGGCCTTGCACTCTCCTTTTGGATTCTCTTCTGTATTGCTTGGGAGAATACTGGGAGGAGTTTCAATGACTTTCTTACTCAGCTGGCCCACTTATGCCTCTAGATTTCTGATGGAGGATCTTGTTTCACTCATGAAACTGAAAGTGGCCTTTGACAGATCAGAGACTACATTGGCTAAATTAGAAGTGTTTTGTTCAGAATTCTCTGTCTGTTGCTGAGAAGATGATGGAAAAGGCTTGCTATTACCCAGCCTATTGCGTCCACCATTGTTAAAGCCTTGTTGAGGCTTTTGTTGATCCTTCCATGAGAAATTTGGATGATTTCTCCATGATGAGTTATAGGTGTTTCCATAAGGTTCACCCATATAATTAACCTCTGCCATGGCAGGGTTCTCAGGATCATAAGCTTCTTCAGAAGCTGCCTCTTTAGTACTGTTGGATGCATGTTGCCATCCATTCAGATTTTGAGAGATCATGTTGACTTGTTGAGTCAACACTTTGTTCTAAGCCAATATGGCATTCAGAGCATCAATTTCAAGAACTCCTTTCTTCTGAGGTATCCCATTATTCACGGAATTCCTCTCAGAAGTGTACATGAATTGGTTGTTTGCAACCATATCAATGAGTTCTTGAGCCTCTTCAGGCGTTTTCCTTAGGTGAATAGATCCACCTGCAGAATGGTCCAATGACATTTTCGAAAATTCAGAGAGACCATAATAGAATATATCTAATATGGTCCATTCTGAAAACATGTCAGATGGACATCTTTTGGTCAGCTGCTTGTATCTTTGCCAAGCTTCATAGAGGGATTCACCATCTTTTTGTTTGAAGGTTTGAACATCCACTCTCAGCTTGCTCAGCTTTTGAGGAGGAAAGAATTTATCCAAGAAGGCAGTGACCAGCTTATCCCAGGAGTCCAGGCTATCCTTAGGTTGTGAATCCAACCATGTTCTAGCTCTGTCTCTTACAGCAAAAGGGAAAAGCATGAGTCTGTAGACTTCAGGATCAACTCCATTCGTCTTTATAGTCTCACAGATCTGCAAGAACTCAGTTAGAAACTGATAAGGATCTTCAGATGGAAGTCCATAAAACTTGTAGTTTTGTTGCATTAAGGCAACTAGTTGAGGTTTAAGCTCAAAATTATTGGCTCCAATGGCAGAATGGAGATGCTTCTTCCATCAAACTTGGACGTTGGCTTTGTGAAATCACCAAGCATTCTCCTTGCATTATTATTATTGGGTTCGGCTGCCATCTCCTTCTCTTGTTCGAAAATTTCTGAAAGGTTGTTTCTGGATTGTTGTAATTTAGTTTCTCTTAGTTTCCTTTTTAGAGTCCTTTCAGGTTCAAGATCAATTTCAACAAGAGTGCCTTTTTCCCTGTTCCTGCTCATATGAAAGAGAAGAAAACAAGAAAAGAAGAGGAATCCTCTATGTCACAGTATAGAGATCCCTTTATGTTAGTAGAAAAAGAAAGGGGGGAAATAGTGAAGAAGAATGGTTCGGACTTTTAGATGGAGAGAGGTGAAGAGAAGTGTTAGTAATTAAATAATTAAATAGAATAAGAAAAGAGAGGGGAATTTTCGAAAATAATTTTGAAAAGGGGATTAGTATTTTCGAAAATTAGAGATAAAATGTAATTAAAATTAAAACATGAAACACTTAGTTAATTAAAAAGAATTTTTGAAAAGGGTGAGATATTTTCGAAAATTAGAGAGGGAAAAGTAGTTAGGTGGTTTTGAAAAAGATAAGAAACAAACACAAAGTTAGTTAGTTGATTGAAAAAGATTTGAAATTAAATTTTAAAAAGATAAGAAGATAAGAAGTTAGATAAGATATTTTGAAATCAAATTTTGAAAAAGATAAAATTTTGAGAAGGATAAGATAAAAAGATAAGATAAAAATTTTAATAAAAAGATATTTTGAAAAAGATTTAATTTTTAAAAATGACTTAACTAACAAGAAACTACAAGATAAGATTCTAGAATTTAAAGATTGAACCTTTCTTAACAAGAAAGTAACAAACTTCAAATTTTTGAATCAATCACATTAATTGTTAGCATATTTTCGAAAATTTGATATAGAGATAAGAAAAAGATTTTGAAAATAATTTGAAAAATATTTTTAAAATTTTTGAAAATGATTAAAAAATGAAAAAGATATGATTTTTGAAAAAGATTTTGAAAAAATAAGATTTTTAAAATTGAAATTTTGACTTGACTTGTAAGAAACAACTAAATTTTAAAAATTTTTGACCAAGTCAACCCAAAATTTCGAAAATTTGGAGGGAAATAAGGAAAAGATATTTTTTTTTATTTTTGAATTTTTAATTATGAGAGAGAAAAACAACAAAAATACTCAATGCATGAAATTTTTAGATCAAAACAATGAATGCATGCAAGAATGCTATGAATGTCAAGATGAACACCAAGAACACTTTGAAGATCATGATGAATATCAAGAACATAATTTTAAAAAAATTTTTGATGCAAATAAAACATGCAAGACACCAAACTTAGAAATCTTTAATGCATGGATACTAACAAACAAAAAATGCATAAGAAAAACAACAAACACAAAGCAAGAAAACATCAAGATCAAACAAGAGGACTTATCAAGAACAACTTGAAGATCATGAAGAACACTATGAATGCATGGAATTTTCGAAAAATGCAAGAAAAATTTTTAAAGCATGCAATTGACACCAAACTTAAAAATTGACTCAAGACTCAAACAAGAAACATAAAATATTTTTGATTTTTATGATTTTCTATTTTTTTTGGATTTTTATTAATTTTTTTTCGAAAATATTTTTGGAAAAACGAAAAAGAAAAGAAAAATTTTGAAAAAGTTTTTGAAAAGAAAATTACCTAATCTGAGCAACAAGATGAACCGTCAGTTGTCCATACTCGAACAATCCCCGGCAACGGCGCCAAAAACTTGGTGGACGAAATTGTGATCAACAATATTGGCTCTTTGGTATGTGCACAAAAACATTAACTCAGCACTTTCTTTCCACAATCTCGTTCAACTAACCAGCAAGTGTACTGGGTCATCCAAGTAATAAACCTTACGTGAGTAAGGGTCGATCCCACAGAGATTGTTGGTATGAAGCAAGCTATGGTCACCTTGTAAATCTCAGTTAGGCAGATTAAATTGGTTTATGGATTTTCGAATAATTAATAATAAACAGAAAATAAAATAAGATAGAAATACTTATGTAAATCAATAGTGGAAATTTCAAATAGGCGTATGGAGATGCTGTGCTCCTCTTGAATCTCTACTTTTTCATTGCTTTCATCCAATCCTTCTTACTCCTTTCCATGGGAAGCTGTATGTAGGGCATCACCGTTGTCAATGGCTACATCCCATCCTCTCAGTGAAAAAGTTCCTATGCTCTGTCACAGCACGGCTAATCATCTGTCGGTTCTCAATCAGGTTGGAATAGAATCCCTTGATTCTTTTGCGTTTGTCATCACGCCCAGCCTTCAGGAGTTTGAAGCTCGTCACAGTCATTCAATCCCAGAATCCTACTCGGAATACCATAGACAAGGTTTAGACTTTCCGGATCCTCATGAATGCCGCCATCTATCTAACTTATACCACGAAGATTCTGTTGGGGAATCTAAGAAATATGCGCCCGGCCTAAGGTAGAACGGAAGTGGTTGTCAGTCACGCGCGTTCATAGGTGAGAATGATGATGAGTGTCACGGATCATCACATTCATCAAAGTGTTGTGCAACGTATATCTTGGAATAAGAATAAAAGAGAATTGAATAGAAAGTAATAGTAATTGTATTGAAACTTGAGGTACAGCAGAGTTCCACACCTTTAATCTATGGTGTGCAGAAACTCCACCGTTGAAAATACATAAGTGAAAGGTTCAGGCATGGCCGAATGGCCAGCCCCCAAAACGTGATCAATAGCCTCTTAAGATGAAGAATAAAACAAAATTGAGACCAAAGATGAAACGTGGTCAAAAGACGACTAATACATTAGTAAAAAGTCTTATTTATACTAAACTAGCTACTAGGGTTTACATGAGTAAGTAATTGATGCATAAATCCACTTCCGGGGCCCACTCGGTGTATGCTTGGGCTGAGCTTGATCTATCCACGAGCTGAGGCTTTTCTTGGAGTTGAACTCCAAGTTATAACGTATTTTGGGCGTTCAACTCCGGATCATGACGTGTTTCTGGCGTTTAACTCCAGACAACAGCATGTACTTGGCGTTCAACGCCAAGTTACGTCGTTAATTTCCGAATAAAGTATGGACTATTATGGGGGAGGGAACTATATGGGTACATTTTTTTGTGGGGTACCAAAATAAATAGAATATGGGCACGCTTTTCAAGCATACCGGTTTCTCTTTATGGGCACGCTTTTCAAGCGTGCCAAAAAAAAGGATGGCCAAATTTTTAATAAGTGGCCACCCTCGTAAAAAAGCGTGCCAATTTCCCTCTATTGCCATGCTTTTCAAGCGTGGTAGTAAAAAAGCGTGGCCAAATTTCAAGTAAGTGGGCACCCTCGTAAAAGCGTGCCGATTTCTCTCTATGGCCACGCTTTTCAAGCGTGGCAAAAAAAGCGTGGCCAAATCACAAATAAGTAGCCACCCTCACAAAAGCGTGCCCATAAACCACTTTTGGGCACGCTTTTAAAGCGTGGCAAGAAAAAAGGGTGCCGACAGGCCTTTTTTCTTGTAGTGCTATTTATACTAGACTAGCTACTAGGGTTTACAGAAGTAAGTAATTGATGCATAAATCCACTTCCGGGGCCCACTTGGTGTGTGTTTGGGCTGAGCTTGATCTTTACACGAGCTGAGGCTTATCTTGGAGTTGAACGCCAAGTTGTAACGTGTTTCTGGCATTCAACTCTGGTTCGTGACGTGTTTCTGGCGTTTGACTCCAGAATGCAGCTTGGAACTGGCGTTGAGCGCCAGTTTATGTCGTCTAATCAAGAATAAAGTATAAACTATTATATATTGCTGGAAAGCTCTGGATGTCTACTTTCCAACGCTATTGAGAGCGCGCCATTTAGAGTTTTGTAACTCCAGAAAATCCATTTCGAGTACAGGGAGGTCAGAATCCAACAACATCAGCAGTCCTTTGTCAGCCTTTTATCAGAGTTTTGCTCAAATCCCTCAATTTCAGCCAGAAATTATCTGAAATCACAGAAAAATACCCAAACTCATAGTAAAGTCCAAAAATGTGAATTTCGCATAAAAATCAATGAAAACATCCCTAAAAGTAGCTAGATCCTACTAAAAACTACCTAAAAACAATGCCAAAAAGCGTATAAATTATCCGCTCATTACAACACCAAACTTAAATTGTTGCTTGTCCCCAAGCAACTGAAAATAAATTAGGATAAAAAGAAGAGAATGTACTATAAATCCCAAAATATCAATGAATATTAATTTTAATTAGATGAGCGGGACTTGTAGCTTTTTGCCTCTGAACAGTTTTGGCATCTCACTTTTTCCCTTGAAGTTTAGAATGATTGGCATCTCTAGGACTTAGAATTTCAGATAGTGTTATTGATTCTCCTAGTTAAGTTTTTTGATTCTTGAACACAGCTACTTTTATGAGTCTTGGTCGTAGCCCTAAGCATTTTGTTTTCCAGTATTACCACCGGATACATAAATGCCACAGATACATGACTAGGTGAACCTTTTCAGATTGTGACTCAGCTTTGCTAAAATCCCCAGTTAGAGGTGTCCAGAGCTCTTAAGCACACTCTTTTTACTTTGGATCACGACTTTAACCACTCAGTCTCAAGTTTTTCACTTGGACCTGCATGCCACAAGCACATGGTTAGAGACAGCTTGATTTAGCCGCTTAGGCCTGGATTTTATTTCCTTGGGCCCTCCTATCCATTAATGCTCAAAGCCTTGGATCTTTTTTACCCTTGCCTTTTGGTTTTAAGGGCTATTTGCTTTTTCTGCTTGCTTTTTCTTTTTCTTTCATATATTTTTTTGCTACTTTTTTTTTCGCAAGCTTTTGCTTTTTCACTGCTTTTTCTTACTTCAAGAATCAATTTCATGATTTTTCAGATTATCAATAGCATTTTTCTTTGTTCATCATTCTTTCAAGAGCCAACAATTTTAACATTCATAAACAACAAGATCAAAAATATGCACTGTTCAAGCATTCATTCAGAAAACAAAAAGTATTGTCACCACATCAATATAATTAAACTAAATTCAAGGATAATTTCGAAATTCATGTACTTCTTGTTCTTTTGAATTAGAAACATTTTTTATTTAAGATAGGTGAAGGATTTATGGAATTATTTATAGCCTTAAGACATAGTTACTCAATACTAATGATCATGAGGTAGAGACACAAAACATAAATAACATATAGCATAAAAATCGAAAAACAGAGAAATAAGAACAAGAAAGTTAAGGAATGAGTCCACCTTAGTGAGGGTGACGCCTTCTTGAAGGACCAATGGTGCTTTTTGAGATCCTCTATGTCTCTTCCTTGCCTCTGTTGCTTAATCCCTAGTAATTTTGGTGCTCTTATCCTTAGATGCTCCTAATAGTTGTATGGAGGAAAATTTATCCTTTGAGGCATCTTTGGGATTTCTTGGTGATGAGCTTCCTCATGCGTTTCTTGGGTTCCATGAGTGGGCTCCCTTGTTTGCTCCATCCTTTTCTTAGTGATGGGCTTGTCCTCCTCAATGGGGATGTCTCCTTCTATCATGACTCCAGCTGAGTAACATAGATGGAAAATAAGATGAGGAAAAGCTAGCCTTGCCAAAGTAGAGGGCTTATCGGCTATTTTGTAGAATTCATGAGAGATAACTTCATGAACTTCTACTTTCTCTCCAATCATGATGGTATGGATCATGATGGCCTGATCCACAGTAACTTTGGATCGGTTGCTAGTAGGGATGATGGAGCGTTGGATGAATTCCAACCATCCTCTAGCCACAGGCTTGAGGTCCAGTCTTCTTAGTTGAACTGGCTTGCCTTTGGAGTCTCTTTTCCATTGAGCTCCTTCCACACATATGTCCATAAGGACTTGGTTCAACCTTTGATTAAAGTTGACCCTTCTAGTGTAGGGGCGTGCATCTCCTTGCATCATGGGCAAGTTGAACGTCAACCTCACATTTTTCGGACTAAAATCTATGTATTTCCCCCAAACCAGTGTAAGATAATTCTTTGGACTCGGGTTCATACTTTGATCATGGTTCCTAGTGATCCATGCATAGGCATAGAATTCTTGAACCATCAAGATTCTGACTTGTTGAATGGGGTTGGTCAGAACTTCCCAACTTCTTCTCTGGATCTCATGTCGGATCCGGAAACTCATTTTTCTTGAGCTTGAAAGGGACCTCAGGGATCACCTTCTTCTTAGCCACAACATCATAGAAGTGGTCTTGATGGGTTTTGGAGATGAATCTTTCCATCTCCCATGACTCGGAGGTGGAAGCTTTTGTCTTCCCTTTCCCTTTTCTAGAGGTTTCTCCGGCCTTAGGTGCCATCAATGGTAATGGAAAAACAAAAAGCTTATGCTTTTACCACACCAAACTTAAAATATTGCTCGCCCTCGAGCAAGAGAAGAAAGAAAAGAAGAAGAAGAAGAGAAAATATGGAGGAGAGTAAGGGAGGTGTATTCGGCCAAGGTGTAGATGAGGGGGTTGTGTTGTGTGAAAATTAAGGAGAATGGAGGGGTTTATATAGTGAGGGGAGAGGGAGTAGGTTCGGCCATTTAGGGTGGGTTTAGGTGGGAAAGAAATTGGAATTTTGAATTTAGGTGGGGTTTTTGAGGAAGAGTGGATGGATGTGAGTGGTGAAGGGGGTGATTGGTAAGAGAGATTGAGGTGATTGGTGAAAGGTTTTGGGGAAGAGTGTTTATTGGAAAGAGAGGATGAATGTTGAGAAGAGGGGAGAATATGGTAGGTGGGGATCCTATTGGGTCCACAGATCCTGAGATGATCCTGTGGGGTCCACAGATACTGAGGTATCAAGGATTTACATCCCTGCACCAATTAGGCATGTAAAATGCCTTTGCATGCAATTCTGGCGTTTAAACGCCAAAGTGATGCATGTTCTGGGCGTTCAACGCCCATATGCAGCATGTTTCTAGCGTTGAATGCCAGTTCCATGCTAGTTTCTGGCGTTCAGCGCCAGCTCTCCTCAGGGTGCATTCCTGGCGTTTAAACGCCAGGATGTTGCTTGTTTCTGGCGTTCAACGCCAGATCCATGCTCTGTTTTGGCATTGAACGCCAGCCAGATGCTCCTTACTGGCGTTTAAACGCCAGTCAGTCCTTCCTCCAGGGTGTGATTTTTCTTCTGCTGTTTTTGATTCTGTTTTTTAATTTTAATATTTTTTTCGTGACTCCACATGATCATGTACCTAATAAAGCTTAAAAGAACAATAAAACAAAAAATAAAAGTAGATAAATAAAAATTGGGTTGCCTCCCAATAAGTGCTTCTTTAATGCCAATAGCCTGACAGTGGGCTCTCATGGAGCCTCACGGAAGTTCAAAGCATGATGAAGGCCTTCCAACACCAAACTTAGGGTTTGACTGTAGGGGCTCTGTTTGACTCTGTACTGAGAGAAGCTCTGCATGCTTACTCTCCCTTGTTACAGAAGGATAGCCGTGTGCCTTAAACGCAAGGTAGTCCCCATTCAATTGAAGGACTAATTCTCATCTGTTAACATCTATCACAACTTCTGCTGTGGCTAGAAAAGGTCTTCCAAGGATGATGCATTCATCCTCCTCTTTCCTAGTGTCTAATATTATGAAATCAGCAGGAATGTAAAGGCCTTTAACCTTTACTAACACGTCCTCTACTAATCCATAAGCTTGTCTTACTGACTTGTCTACCAATTGTAATGAGAATAAGGCAAGATGTACCTCAATGATCCCCAGCTTCTCCATTACAGAGAGTGGCATAAGGTTTATGCCTGACCCTAGGTCACACAGAGCCTTTTCAAAGGTCATGGTGCCTATGGTACAGGGTATTAAGAATTTGCCAGGATCTTGTCTCTTTTGAGGTAAAGTTTGCTGAACCCATGTATCAAGTTCACTAATGAGCAAGGGAGGTTCACCTTCCCAAGTCTCATTACCAAATAACTTGGCATTCAGCTTCATGATGGCTCCTAGATATTGAGCAAGTTACTCTCCAGTTACATCTTCATCCTCTTCAGAGGAAGAATACTCTTCAGAGCTCATGAATGGCAGAAGGAGATTTAATGGAATCTCTATGGTCTCTACATGAGCCTCAGATTCCTTTGGATCTTCAATAGGGAATTCCTTCCTGCTTGAGAGACGTCCCATGAGATCTTCCTCATTGGGATTCGCGTCCTCTCCCTCCTCCTTGCATTCGGCCATATTGATTATATCAATGGCCTTGCACTCTCTTTTTGGATTCTCTTCAATATTGCTTAGGAGAGTATTAGGAGGAGTTTCAGTGATTTTCTTACTCAGCTGGCCCACTTGTGCTTCCAGATTTCTGATGGAGGACCTTGTTTCATTCATGAAACTTAAAGTGGCCTTAGACAGATCAGAGACTAAATTTGATAAGTTAGAGGTATTCTGTTCATAATTCTTTGTCTGTTGCTGAGAAGATGATGGATAAGGCTTGATATTGCTGATCCTATTTCTTCCACCATTATTAAAGCCTTGTTGAGGCTTTTGTTGATCCTTCCATGAGAAATTTGGATGATTTCTCCATGATGAATTATAGGTGTTTCCATAAGGTTCACCTATGTAATTTACCTCTGCCATTGCAGGGTTCTCAGGATCATAAGCTTCTTCTTTAGAAGATGCCTCTTCAGTACTATTGGATGCATTTTTCCATCCATTCTGACTTTGAGAAATCATGTTGACTTGCTGAGTTAACATTTTGTTCTGAGCCAATATGGCATTCAGAGCATTAGTTTCAAGAACTTCCTTCCTTTGAGGCGTCCCATTATTTACGAAATTCCTCTTAGAAGTGTACATGAACTGGTTATTTACAACCATGTCAATAAGTTCTTGAGACTCTGTAGACGTTTTCTTTAGGTGAATGGATCCACTTGCAGAATGGTCCAGTGACATCTTAGAGAACTCAGATAGACCATAATAGAATATATCTATCATGGTCCATTCTGAAAATATGTCAGAAGGACATCTTTTGGTCATCTGTTTGTATCTTTCCCAAGCTTCATATAGAGATTCACCATCTTTTTGTTTGAAGGTCTGAACATCGACTCTAAGCTTGCTCAGCTTTTGAGGAGGAAAGAACTTAGCCAAGAAGGCCGTGACCAGCTTATCCCAAGAGTCCAGGCTATCTTTAGGTTGAGAGTCCAACCAGGCTCTAGCTCTGTCTCTTATAGCAAAAGGAAAAAGCATGAGTCTGTAGACTTCAGGATCTACTCCATTAGTCTTCACAGTCTCACAGATCTGCAAGAACTCAGTTAAGAACTGGTAGGGATCTTCTAATGGAAGTCCATGAAACTTGCAGTTTTGTTGCATTAGAGCAACTAATTGAGGTTTCAGCTCAAAATTGTTTGCTCCAATGGCAGGAATTGAGATGCTTCTTCCATCAAACTTGGACGTAGGTGTGGTATAATCACCAAGCATCCTTCTTGAATTATTGTTGTTAGGTTCGGCTGCCATCTTCTTTTCTTGTTCGAAAATTTCGGCAAGGTTATCTTTGGATTATTGTAATTTAGCTTCTCTTAGTTTCCTCTTCAGAGTCCTTTCAGGTTCTGGATCAGCTTCAACAAGAATGCCTTTTTCCTTGTTCCTGCTCATATGAAAGAGAAGAGAACAGAAAAAAGAAGAGGAATCCTCTTTGTCACAGTAAAGAGGTTCCTTATTATTCGTAGAAGAAAAAGGGAATAAACAAAGGAGAATCCAAACACAAGGGTAAGGATAGGGGCAGTGATTTGAGATGAAGAGAGGTGAAGAGAAGTGTTAGTAAATAAATAAATAGAAGAAGATGAGAGAGAGAATTCGAAAATTAATTTTGAAAAGGAGTTAATGATTTTCGAAAATTAAAGATGAGATAGAATTAAAATTAAAATTTAAAACAATTAGTTAATTTAAAAAGAATTTTGAAAAAGGGATGAGATATTTTCGAAAATTAGAGAGGGAAAAGTAGTTAGGTGGTTTTGAAAAAGATAAGAAACAAACAAAAAGTCAAATAGTTAGTTGAAAAAGATTTGAAAATCAAATTTGAAAAGATAAGAAGATAAGAAGTTAGAAAAGATATTTTAAAATCAAATTTTTGAAAAAGATAAAATTTTGAAAAAGATATGATATAAAAGATAAGATAAGATAGATTTAATTTTTCAAATTAAAATTAATTACTTGACTAACAAGAAACTAAAAGATATGATTCTAGAGTTTAAAGATTGAACCTTTCTTAACAAGAAAGTAACAAACTTCAAATTTTTGAATCAATCACATTAATTGTTAGTATAATTTTCGAAAATAAAGATAAAATTAAGAAAAAGATTTTTTTTTGAAAAAATTAAAATAGAAAATTCGAAAATAAATAAATGAAAAATGAAAAAGAATTGATTTTTGAAAAATATTTTGAAAAGATAAGATTTTTAAATTTGAAATTTTGACTTGACTCGTAAGAAACAACTAATTTTAAAAATTTTTTACTAAGACAACCCAAAATTTCGAAATTTATGAGAAAAATAAGGATAAGATATTTTTTGATTTTTGAATTTTTAATTATGAGAGAAAAACAACAAAAAGACTCGATGCATTAAAATTTTAGATTAAAACAATGAATGCATGCAAGAACACTATGAATGTCAAGATGAACACCAAGAACACTTTGAAGATCATGATGAACATCAAGAACATATTTTTGAAAAAATTTTGATGCAAAGAAAACATGCAAGACACCAAACTTAGAAACCTTTAATGCTTAGACTCTATGAATGCAAGAATGCACATGAAAAACAATAAAAGACACAAAACAAGAAAACATCAAGATCAAACAAGAAGACTTACCAAGAACAACTTGAAGATCATGAAGAACACTATGAATGCATGAATTTTCAAAAAATGCAAGAGATTTTTAAAACATGCAATTGACACCAAACTTAAAAATTGACACAAGACTCAAACAAGAAACACAAAATATTTTTGGTTTTTATGATTTTATGATTTTTTTTTTGGATTTTCTTAATAAATTTTTCAAAAACATATTTTAGAAAAAGGAAGTAATGAATTCATAGTCCTCAATCAAAACCCCAGGAATTAGACATGGCTTTACAGCCAGCCAAGCTTCAACCTACTTTATGAAACACTAGAATTCATTCTTAAAAATTTTGAATAATTTTTCTGTAACACCCTAACTACCAAAGCTCACGCTTCCGGCTGCGCGACTCTGATAGCTCGGACATTACGACGACACTTTTTCTATTTAATATTAAAATATGAGCCTGTTTAAAACTTTAAACCGCAAAACCGCATCTCAAAAAATACTTTTGCTATACAATGTACATCCATACATATCATACAACATACAGAAACTCATAAAGAGTACATCCATATATATATACATACATATATATATATAATATTACAATCATTACCCAATACAATTCCTATCCCTCTTACAGAATAAATCAAGATAAAGGCGAGGGTACAAAAAATAATAATCTAAAGCAACACAGAGCATCTCAATAACAAAATAAACTCTTCGTGACTTCTGCGCCCATATCCTGAAAGGGGGAAAAATGTAAGGGGGTGAGAACATCATCCTCGAAAGGGTTCTCAGTAGAGGGTTTTTGGGAATTACTGTAATAGGATACATGAAGATAAACCGTACTAGTGATTAATAACTGACTTATGCCTCTTTTCAAAAACAATGGTTTACCATAAAAGATAAATATGAAATCCTTTTTTGAAAGAGGAAACTGTTCATTTAAAACAACATTCAAAAGCCTTTCAAAAGGTTTATCTATGCTGAACCAAAATACCTTTTCATACTTTTCCAAACCAGAAATACAAAACCGAAATCAACCGTCGGTCCATCTCATTTTAACCACGGCCCTAGGCCCAAACAATCCAACCATAACCAATCCACCACAATCCAACAGAGTTCTAAACGCAAACACAAGTAGGAAGATGCAAACACAAACAAACAGTTATTGCAAGTAGAACAATTAGCAGTTAATCACATAGGCAAATCAAGTACAATATGCACACCCAAACAATGTCACATAGATGCATATGATGCATGCCTGTCCCTAGTGGCTGATGATATCATCTGTCGGTTATAGAGCCAACCCGACAAGTCCTGGTAGCTAACCATTGGACTGTCCCTCTGTCGTGTCTCCCCAACTCGAGTTATACTCAATATAAACTTGATCATAATCATGATCCATATCCATCACCCTCACTGGTGAATATTTATGGGGGTGAGCTCATCCGGGAATTTCACAGTGCCCGGCCACCCTGACGACATAGGGTCAAAAGAGCTTCGAGTCTCCACCTGGAGCACGTGGTGGCTAGCCACTGCTTCCTCCCAGGAAAACTCTTATCTCCGATAGTGGAAGTGCACCATCACAACTTATCAGTGTCTCAGCATAAATGCTTTCATTCTCAATCATGGATCAACATCCATCTCAGCCATCCGGCTCACGGTTCAATCCAGAATCAGCCAATATTCATATCATTCAAGCCATTCTAGCTCACGATAAGTTGAAACTAAGAGTCCCAAGTCTTTAGGGAAGGTCATCTTACATCAATTCTTTAAAATTCATTGAAACTCTTAAAATCATAGATTCTCGGTTCAAGTAAATAAAACTAAATTTATTATGAAACTGAACCATATAAAATCACAAGTTCCAACCCAGTCCAAAAATCAACTCATTTGAAACGGAACCGGTTCATTTGAATCAAACCGCTTTCAGATTTCTTTTTGGAACCCATTTTTCCAACTCTTCTAAAATGCCTCAAACTTGATTACTCAATCAAAAGTCTAGGTTCCTTTAAAAATTCACCAAAAACTCCTTTTTATATTGAAATCAATATTAGAGCATCATTCTTTCCTTCAGTGATTCAAACTGTAAAAATAGTTCAGTTCTAAATAAGCCAAACTCAATGCATAAAGTTCATTAAATAAATTAAGCTTGAAAACATAAATATCCTCTTAATAAATCAATTAATACAATTTCTCAAATCCAACCTTTTTTAAATAACCTTTCAAACAAAACTAAGAGTTTATAGAAATTTCGGCAGCACCTCCCCTAAAACTTGGACTTTTGCCACCCGGTTCGGGTCCCAACTAAACCGTTCCTCATTCCTTTTCAACAACACAAAACCATAAATCAATTTAAAGCAGGCTAAATCCAACAATCGCCTCAGTGGCGTATCTCAAGGATACCATCTCAAAATCAATTCAATATCAATCGATTTAACTCATTTCCAAAGCTTTAAAGAATCAGTTCGGCAATAAATCATTTGTCCATAACCAAGTCAATTAAAGTAAACCAGGATGAATTCAAAAGTGCATTTGACTTCTCACATTATTGAAATAATTGACTCAATTCAAACCAATCCTCAACGGTTTAAACTCAGATTTCAAATCTTTAAGAATCAACTTTAAAACATTATATTTCACAAAGCCGCACAAAAATTCAGCCAAACTAACATCCATAATCATTCGAGTCAATCAAATAATACATAAGCAATTACAATCACCAAAAATACAACATCTCACATCAGTATCCATATGTAATAATTCCAATACATAAAACATAGTTTTTGGAAAGCGCCCCTACCTCAAAACGCAATTCCATAACCCAACGTCTCTCAAAATCCTTTTCGCCTCAGCTTGAAATCACAATCAAAATCCCGACAGCCAAAACCTCAGTTCCACGCCACTTTCGCAACAGTCTCAACAACTCTAATCGCAACATATAACAATCGAACTCAATCTTATTGCAATTAATGCCACAAACCTCAGCGTGAGATAACAGAATAATAACGAAAGGGCTTTCAAATCGAAACGCTTACCGAACTGATGAAGGAACGACTGAACCGAAACAGCAGCGGTCTCTGAACCGGTTCGGTAGCTGATGAGCGGATAATTTGTACGCTTTTTGGCATTGTTTTTAGTATGTTTTTAGTGTGATCTAGTTAGTTTTTAGTATATTTTTATTAGTTTTTAATTAAAATTCACTTTTCTGGACTTTACTATGAGTTTGTGTGTTTTTCTGTGATTTCAGGTATTTTCTGGCTGAAATTGAGGGACCTGAGCAAAAATCTGATCCAGAGACTCAAAAGGACTGCAGATGCTGTTGGATTCTGACCTCCCTGCACTCGAAGTGGATTTTCTAGAGCTACAGAAGCCCAATTGGCGCGCTCTCAACGGCGTTGGAAAGTAGACATTCTGGGCTTTCCAGCAATATATGATAGTACATACTTTGCCCAAGATTTGATGGCCCAAACCGGCGTTCAAAGTCACCTCAAGAAATTCCAGCGTTAAACGCCGGAACTGGCACCTAAATGGGAGTTAAACGCCCAAACTGGCATAAAAGCTGGCGTTTAACTCCAAGAGGAGTCTCTACACGAAAAAGCTTCATTTTCTCAGCCCAAGCACACACCAAGTGGGCCCGGAAGTGGATTTTTATGTCATTTACTCATCTCTGTACACCCTAGGCTACTAGTTTTCTATAAGTAGGACCTTTTACTATTGTATTTGTACAGATCTTGGTAGCCATCTTTGAGTTTTATGCTATCTTAGATCACTGGGAGGCTGGCCATTCGGCCATGCCTAGACCTTGTTCTTATGTATTTTCAACGGTGGAGTTTCTACACACCATAGATTAAGGTGTGGAGCTCTGCTGTACCTCGAGTATTAATGCAATTACTATTGTTCTTCTATTCAATTCCGCTTGTTCTTGTTCCAAGATATCACTTGTTCTTCAACTTGATGAAGGTGATGATCTGTGACACTCATCATCATTCTCACTCATGAACAAAGTGACTGACAACCACTCTTGTTCTACAAGCATTCGAGGCTCTAGTGAATATCTCTTGGATTCTTTAGCCGGAATCTTCGTGGTATAGGCGAGAACTGATGGCGGCATTCAAGAGAATCCGGAAGGTCTAACCTTGTCTGTGGTATTCTGAGTAGGATTCAATGATTGAATGACTGTGACGTGCTTCAAACTCCTGAGGGCGGGGCGTTAGTGACAGACGCAAAAGAATCACTGGATTCTATTCCGGCCTGATTGAGAACCGACAGATGAATTCCGCTATGACTGTGACAGGGCATATGCAATCGCTTTCAATGAGAGGATGGGAGGTAGCCACTGACAACGGTGAAACCCTACACGAGCTTGCCATGGAAAGGAGTAAGAAGGATTGGATGAAGACAGTAGGAAAGCAGAGAAACGGAAGGGAAGGCATCTTCATACGCTTATCTGAAGCTCTCACCAATGATACACATAAGTATCTCTATCTTTATCTTTATGTTTTATTCATCATCTATACCCATTTGAGTCTGCCTGACTAAGATCGACAAGGTGACCATAGCTTGCTTCATAGCAACAATCTCCGTGGGATCGACCCTTACTCACGTAAGGTATTACTTGGACGACCCAGTGCACTTGCTGGTTAGTTGTGCGAAGTTGTGTTTATGCCATGGTATTGAGCACCAAGTCTTTGGAGCCATTACTAGGGATTATTTGAGATGTGAAAAAGTATTGATCACAATTTCGTGCACCAAGTTTTTGGCGCCGTTGCCGGGGATTGTTTGTGTATGGACAACTGACGGTTCATCTTGTTGCTTAGATTAGGTATTTATTTTTTTTCGAAATTCTTGAAGATGAATTCTAGAGTTTCATGATGATTTGTTGAAATCTGGCTGGCTGAGAAGCCATGTCTAATCTCATTGGACCGAGGTTTCAACTTAGCATCACAGAAGCTTGTTGATTTTTTTTGTCAATCTTGCTTTTGGAGCAGTGATCTGCTAAGGCTTGGCTGGCCTTTGGCCATGTCTAGTGTTTTGGACCGAAGCTTTCTTTGAAAGCTTGGCTGGCTGTGAAGCCATGTCTAATTCCTGGACCGGAGTCTTAGACTAGCATTGCACTGATTCCTGGAATTCTCATTAAGAATTTTGATATCTTTTTCCACTTAATTTTCGAAAATCACAAAAAAAAAAAAATTTACAAAATCATAAAAACCAAAAATATTTGATGTTTCTTGCTTGAGTCTAGTGTCTCATCTTAAGTTTGGTGTCAATTGCATACATTCATGTGTCTCAAGGATCTTCAAGTGATTCTTGATGATTTCTTACTCTGATCTTTGAATTCTTTTGACTTGAGTGTTTATGTGTCTCATGTAGTGTCAGTAGTATACAAACTGCTAAGTTTGGTGTCTTGCATGCATTGTTATTTGATTCTTGTTGCATTTTGATTATTAAAAATCCAAAAATTTTTTAATTTGTGTCTTTTCAAGTCAATAACACAAAGAATTGAAGATTTAGAACATACTGCAGAGGAATTATACAGAAAAAAGCTGAGCATTCGAAAATGCCCAGTGAAGAAGACAGACTGGCGTTTAAACGCCAGCCAGGGTACCTGGTTAGGCGTTTAACGCCCAAAAAGGGTGCATTTTGGGCGTTAAACGCCAGAATGGATACCATTCTGGGCGTTTAACGCCAGGATGGTGCTAGGAGGAAGATTTTGTTTTCAAAATCAAATTTTTCTAAGTTTTCAAAGTTTTTCAAAATCAAATCTTTTTCAAATCATATCTTTTCAATCAAATGTTTTCAAAATCAATTTCTTTCCTTTTTCAAAGATACTTACTAACAATTAATGATTTGATTGAACATCTCAAATTTGTTGCCTTTTCTGTTGAGAAAGGTTTAATGTTTGAATCATATCTTTTCTTGTTAGGCAAGTCATTAATTTTTAAAATCAAATCTTTTTAAAAATTGTTTTCAAATCATATCTTTTAAAATGGTTTTCAAATCAAATCTTTTCAATCATATCTTCTTAACCACATCTTTTTCAAAATAATTTTTCAATCAAATCTTTTTAACTTCTAATTTCAAAATCTTTTTTTTCAAAAATCACTTGATTTCTTTCTCACTTTTATTCTCGAAAATCAATTAAGTGTTTTTCAAAATGTTTTCAAAATCTTTTTAATTTGATTTTCGAAAATTACCTTCCTCTCTTCCCACATCCTTCTATTTATGGAGTACTACTCCCTCTTAATGCACAATTCGAACTTCATCCAATTAAAGTTCGAATTCTTCCCCTTCTTCTTTCTTCTATTCTTCTTTTCCTCTGACACCTCAAGGAATCTCTATACTGTGACATAGAGGATTCCATATCTTCTTGTTCCCTTCTCTTTCATATGAGCAGGAGCTGAGACAAAGGCATTCTTGTTGAAGCTGACCCTGAACCTGAAAGGACCTTGAAGAGAAAGCTAAGAGAAGCCAAAGCACAACTCTCTCTAGAGGACCTGACCGAATTCTTCAAAGAAGAAGAACTCATGGCAGCCGAAAATAACAACAATGCCAACAATGCAAGGAAGGTGCTGGGTGACTTTACTGCACCTACTCCCGACTTCTATGGGAGAAGCATCTCTATCCCTGCCATTGGAGCAAACAACTTTGAGCTTAAGCCTCAGTTGGTTTCTCTACTGCAACAGAATTGCAAGTTCCATGGACTTCCAATGGAAGATCCACATCAGTTTTTAGCTGAGTTCTTGCAAATCTGTGACACAGTCAAGACTAATGGGGTTGACCCTGAGGTCTACAGACTGATGCTATTCCCTTTTGCTATAAGAGACAGAGCTAGAATATGGTTGGACTCTCAACCTAAGGATAGCCTGGACTATTGGGAAAAGCTAGTCAATGCCTTCTTGGCAAAGTTCTTTCCACCTCAAAAATGGAGTAAGCTTAGAGTGGAAGTCCAAACCTTTAGACAGAAGGATGGAGAATCCCTCTATGAAGCTTGGGAAAGATACAAACAATTGATCAGAAAATGTCCATCTAACATGCTTTCTGAATGGAGCATCATAGGTATTTTCTATGATGGTCTCTTTGAACTATCCAAGATGTCCTTGGATAGCTCTGCTGGAGGATCTCTTCATCTGAAGAAGACGCCTACAGAAGCTCAAAAGCTCATTGAAATGGTTGCAAATAACCAATTCATGTACACTTCTGAAAGGAATCCTGTGAACAATGGGACAAGTCAGAAGAAAGGAGTTCTTGAGATTGATGCTCTGAATGCCATACTGGCTCAGAACAAGATATTGACTCAACAAGTCAATTTGATTTCTCAAAGTCTGTCTGGAATGCAAAATGCACCAAGCAGTACTAAGGATGCTTCCTCTGAGGAAGAAGCTTATGATCCTGAGAACCCTTCAATGGAAGAGGTGAATTACCTAGGAGAACCCTATGGAAACACCTATAATTCTTCATGGAGAAATCACCCAAATTTCTCATGGAAAAATCAAGAGAAACCTCAACAAGGTTTCAATAACAATAATGGTGGAAGAAACAGGTTTAGCAATGGCAAGCCTTTTCCATCATCTTCTCAGCAACAGACAGAGAATTCTAAGCAGAACCAATCTGACTTAGCAACCATGGTCTCTGATCTAATCAAAACCACTCAAAGTTTCATGACTGAAACAAGGTCTTCCATTAGGAATTTGGGAGCACAAGTGGGACAGCTGAGCAAGAAAGTTACTGAACTCCCTCCTAGTACTCTCCCAAGTAATACAGAAGAAAATCCAAAAGGAGAGTGCAAAGCCATAACCATGGCCGAATTTGGAGAGGAAGGAGATGAAGTGGACGCCACTGAGGAAGACCTCAATGGGCGTGCACTGACCTCCACTGAGTTCCCCAATGAGGAACCATGGGAATCTGAGGCTCAAAATGAGACCATAGAGATTCCATTGGACCTACTTCTGCCTTTCATGAGCTCTGATGAGTATTCTTCCTCTGAAGAGGATGAGTATGTCACTGAAGAGCAAGTTGCTACATACCTTGGAGCAATCATGAAGTTAAATGACAAGTTATTTGGAAATGAGACTTGGGAGAATGAACCTCCTTTGCTCACCAAAGAACTGGATGACTTGTCTAGGCAGAAATTACCTCAAAAGAGACAAGATCCTGGGAAGTTTTCCATACCTTGTACCATAGGCACCATGACCTTCAAGAAGGCTCTGTGTGACTTAGGGTCAAGTGTAAACCTCATGCCTCTCTCTGTAATGGAGAAGCTAGGGATCTTTGAGGTACAAGCTGCAAGAATCTCATTAGAGATGGCAGACAACTCAAGAAAACAAGCTCATGGACTTGTAGAGAATGTTTTGGTAAAGGTTGAAGACCAGTACATTCCTACTGATTTCATAGTCCTAGAGACTGGGAAGTGCATGGATGAATCCATCATCCTTGGCAGACCCTTCCTAGCCACAGCAAAGGCTGTGATTGATGTTGATGGAGGTGAACTGATCATTCAAGTGAATGAAAAATCCTATGTGTTTAAGGCTCAAGGATATCCCTCTATCACCATGGAGAAGAAGCATGAAGAGCTTCTCTCAAATCAGAGACTAACAGAGCCCCCACAGTCAAACTCTAAGTTTGGTGTTGGGAGGCCACAACCAAACTCTAAGTTTGGTGTTGAACCCCCACATTTAAACTCTAAGTTTGGTATTGGGAGGTCCCAACATTGCTCTGAATATCTGTGAGGCTCCATGAGAGCCCTCTGTCAAGCTACTGACATTAAAGAAGCGCTTGTTGGGAGGTAACCCAATGATTATATTTTATATATTTTCCTTTGTCATTTTATCTTATTTTGTAGGTTGATGATCATGAGAAGTCACAAAATCCATTGAAAAAGCAAAAACAAAATGAAAAACAGGAAGAAAAATAGCACACCCTGGAGGAAGAAGTTGCTGGCGTTCAAACGCCAGTAAACCTAGCAGTTGGGCGTTTAACGCCCAGTCTAGCACCATTCTGGGCGTTTAACGCCAGAAAGGGGCACCAGACTGGCGTTAAACGCCAGAAAAGGGCAAGAACCTGGCGTTAAACGCCAGGAATGGGCATCAGCCCGGCGTTTAACGCCAGAAATGGCTCAAAACGTGATTTTGAGCAACATTTGGTGCAGGGATGACTTTTCCTTGACACCACAGGATCTGTGGACCCCACAAGATCCCCACCAACCCCACCACCACTCTCTCTCTTCTTCCCCCATTCACCAATCACCTCAATACCTCTTCCCCAAAAACCCCTCACCTATCAAATCCCATCTTTCTCTTCACCACTCACATCCATCCTTCATAAAACCTCACCAACCTCACCCTTCAAATTCAAACCACTTTCCCTCCCAAACCCACCCATAATGGCCGAACCCCATCTCCCCTCTCTCCTATAAATACCCTTCTTCATTCCTTCATTTTCACACAACCTAAACACCACTCCCCCCCTCCTTGGCCGAAATACATAAGCCATCTCCTTCTCCCTCATTTCTTCTTCTTCTACTCTCTTCTTTCTTCTTTTGCTCGAGGACGAGCAAACCTTTTAAGTTTGGTGTGGTAAAAGCGTTGCTTTTTCGTTTTCCATAACCATTTATGGCATCCAAGGCCGGAGAAACCTCTAGAAAGAGGAAAGGGAAGGCAAAAGCTTCCACCTCCGAGTCATGGGAGATGGATAGATTCATCTCAAGGGTGCATCAAGACCACTTCTATGAAGTTGTGGCCTTGAAGAAGGTGATCCCCGAGGCCCCCTTTTCACTCAAAAAGAGTGAATATCCGGAGATCCGCCATGAGATCCGAAGAAGAGGTTGGGAAGTGCTTACCAACCCCATTCAACAAGTCGGAATCTTGATGGTTCAAGAGTTCTATGCCAATGCATGGATCACCAAGAACCATGACCAAAGTGTGAACCCGGATCCAAAGAACTATCTTACTATGGTTCGGGGGAAATACTTGGATTTTAGTCCGGAAAATGTAAGGTTAGCATTCAACTTGCCCATGATGCAAGGAGATGAACATCCTTACACTAGAAGGGTCAACTTTGATCAAAGGTTGGACCAAGTCCTCACAGTCATATGTGAAGAGGGCGCACAATGGAAGAGAGACTCAAGAGGGAAGCCGGTTCAATTGAGAAGGCATGACCTCAAGCCCGTGGCTAGAGGATGGTTGGAGTTCATCCACGCTCAATCATTCCCACTAGCAACCGGTCCGAAGTTACTCTAGACCGGGCCATCATGATTCATAGCATCATGATTGGAGAAGAAGTGGAAGTTCATGAGGTTATAGCCCAAGAACTCTACAAGGTGGCGGACAAGTCTTCCACCTTGGCAAGGTTAGCCTTTCCTCATCTCATTTGTCACCTCTGTTATTCAGTTGGAGTTGACATAGAAGGAGATATCCCCATTGATGAGGACAAGCCCATCACCAAGAAAAGGATGGAGCAAACAAGAGACCCCTCTCATCATGAGATCCCTGAGATACCTCAAGGGATGCACTTTCCTCCACAAGACTATTGGGAGCAAGTAAACACCTCCCTAGGAGAATTGAGTTCCAACATGGGACAACTAAGGGTGGAGCATCAAGAGCATTCCATCCTCCTCCATGAAATTAGAGAAGATCAAAGAATCATAAGAGAGGAGCAACAAAGACAAGGAAGAGACATTGAGGAGCTCAAGCACTCCATAAGACCTTCAAGAGGAAGAACAAGCCGCCATCACTAAGGTGGACCCGTTCTTTAATCTCCTTGTTCTTTAATTTTCTGTTTTTCGAATTTTAGTGCTTTATATTATCCATGTTTGTGTCTTGTGATCATTAGTGTCTATGCCTTAAAGTTATGAATGTCCTATGAATCCATCACCTTTCTTAAGAACTGTTCTTAATTGAAAAAGAAAAGAATTGCATGAATTTTGAATTTTATAACAGTTTAATTATTTTGATGTGGTGGCAACACTTTTGTTCTCTGAATGTATGCTTAAACAGTGCATATGTCTTTTGAATTTGTGGTTCATGAATGTTGGCTCTTGAAAGAATGATGAAAAAGGAGACATGTTACTGAGGATCTGAAAAATCATAAAAATGATTCTTGAAGCAAGAAAAAGCAGTGAATACAAAAAAAAAAGAAAAAAAAAAGAGAGGCGAAAAAAAAAAACTGAAAAAAAAAGAGAAAAAGAAAGAAAAAAGAAAGAAATAAAGTTGTGATCCAAGGCAATAAGAGTGTGCTTAAGAACCCTGGACACCTCTAATTGGGGACTTTAGCAAAGCTGAGTCACAATCTGAAAAGGTTCACCCAATTATGTGTCTGTGGCATGTATGTATCCGGTGGTAATACTGGAAGACAGAGTGCTTTGGGCCACGGCCAAGACTCAATAAGTAGCTGTGTTCAAGAATCATCATACTTAACTAGGAGAATCAATAACACTATCTGGATTCTAAGTTCCTAAAGAAGCCAATCATTCTGAGTTCCAAAGGATAAAGTGAGATGCCAAAACTATTCAGAAGCAAAAAGCTAGAAGCCCCGCTCATCTAATTAATACTGATCTTCATAGATGTTTTTGGAATTCATTGCATGTCCCTTCTTTTTATCCTATTTGATCTTTAGTTGCTTGGGGACAAGCAACAATTTAAGTTTGGTGTTGTGATGAGCGGATAATTTGTACGCTTTTTGGCATTGTTTTTAGTATGTTTTTAGTGTGATCTAGTTAGTTTTTAGTATATTTTTATTAGTTTTTAATTAAAATTGACTTTTCTGGACTTTACTATGAGTTTGTGTGTTTTTCTGTGATTTCAGGTATTTTCTGGCTGAAATTGAGGGACCTGAGCAAAAATCTGATCCAGAGACTCAAAAGGACTGCAGATGCTATTGGATTCTGACCTCCCTGCACTCGAAGTGGATTTTCTAGAGCTACAGAAGCCCAATTGGCGCGCTCTCAACGGCGTTGGAAAGTAGACATCCTGGGCTTTCCAGAAATATATGATAGTCCATACTTTGCCCAAGATTTGATGGCCCAAACCGGCGTTCAAAGTCACCTCAAGAAATTCTAGCGTTAAACGCCGGAACTGGCACCTAAATGGGAGTTAAACGCCCAAACTGGCATAAAAGCTGGCGTTTAACTCCAAGAGGAGTCTCTACACGAAAAAGCTTCATTTGCTCAGCCCAAGCATACACCAAGTGGGCCCGGAAGTGGATTTTTATGTCATTTACTCATCTCTGTACACCCTAGGCTACTAGTTTTCTATAAGTAGGACCTTTTACTATTGTATTTGTACAGATCTTGGTAGCCATCTTTGAGTTTTATGCTATCTTAGATCACTGGGAGGCTGGCCATTCGGCCATGCCTAGACCTTGTTCTTATGTATTTTCAACGGTGGAGTTTCTACACACCATAGATTAAGGTGTGGAGCTCTGCTGTACCTCGAGTATTAATGCAATTACTATTGTTCTTCTATTCAATTCCGCTTGTTCTTGTTCCAAGATATCACTTGTTCTTCAACTTGATGAAGGTGATGATCTGTGACACTCATCATCATTCTCACTCATGAACAAAGTGACTGACAACCACTCTTGTTCTACAAGCATTCGAGGCTCTAGTGAATATCTCTTGGATTCTTTAGCCGGAATCTTCGTGGTATAGGCGAGAACTGATGGCGGCATTCAAGAGAATCCGGAAGGTCTAACCTTGTCTGTGGTATTCTGAGTAGGATTCAATGATTGAATGACTGTGACGTGCTTCAAACTCCTGAGGGCGGGGCGTTAGTGACAGACGCAAAAGAATCACTGGATTCTATTCTGGCCTGATTGAGAACCGACAGATGAATTCCGCTATGACTGTGACAGGGCATATGCAATCGCTTTCAATGAGAGGATGGGAGGTAGCCACTGACAACGGTGAAACCCTACACGAGCTTGCCATGGAAAGGAGTAAGAAGGATTGGATGAAGACAGTAGGAAAGCAGAGAAACGGAAGGGAAGGCATCTTCATACGCTTATCTGAAGCTCTCACCAATGATACACATAAGTATCTCTATCTTTATCTTTATGTTTTATTCATCATCTATACCCATTTGAGTCTGCCTGACTAAGATCTACAAGGTGACCATAGCTTGCTTCATAGCAACAATCTCCGTGGGATCGACCCTTACTCACGTAAGGTATTACTTGGACGACCCAGTGCACTTGCTGGTTAGTTGTGCGAAGTTGTGTTTATGCCATGGTATTGAGCACCAAGTCTTTGGAGCCATTACTAGGGATTATTTGAGATGTGAAAAAGTATTGATCACAATTTCGTGCACCAGTAGCAGCACGGCAGCCACCTCAAGAAGCAGTGGCAACCGAACTCCGGCAATGGTGCCTGGAACCCACATACAGAAACGTTAAAGCTTCTAGAATCTTAAACAAATGAAGACCAAATTTAAAACCCTTACCGGCAGAGTTTTCCGGCAACGGCAGCGGGGTTTTCCGGCGACCAGGCACGGCGGCGATAGCTCTTTCTCAGCGGACCGAAACAACGGAGGCAGAAGGACTCATCTTGCTCCTCCAGCTTGCGTCTTCCCCCTCTTGCCAGTGACAGCGTCGTGGCTCGAGGCCCCATGGACGGCGGCGACGAGACCCGAGTTCTGCCCCTCTTCGACGCGTTCATCTCTTCTCCCTTAGCTCAGGTCGCGAACAGAGAAGATCCATGGTGATGATGGCACGGCGACGCGGCAACGTGAGCGTGCAGCAGCGGTGCCCAGGTGCGGCTACAACGGCGCAAGACAGCGCCCCTTCCTCCTCTTCTCTCATGCCAGCTTCGGTGGATTGACAGTGGCGAAGGCAGCGCGGGTCCTTTCTCTTCTTCGCGATTCACGGCATCAGCGAGGGCGGCTTTTGCGGTCGCACCAGGGAGTGACGGCGGTGCGCGAAGCTTCTCCAGCGATGGCAACGGCGCGGCGGCGCGGCGGCGAGGCGACGGCAACGCGATGAGCTTCCTTCCGCCTCTCCTCTGCCGCAACTCAGTCTCCATCTCCCTCTCTGCCTCAGTTTTTCTCTTTCATGGAAATCAAAGGAAACTGTGTATTGCCGCTGCTCTTAGAAAGGAGGGGCTGCAGCAGTTGTGGGGAAACCGGGTTAGGGGAACCGGGTAGAGTTTCTAGGGTTAGGGTTATGTGTGTTGGGTTTTAGGATTAGGGCAAAAATTGGGTTCAATGGTAATTTTGTAATTTCAAATAAAAGTAGGGGGAATAAAGTAATTGAAACCCAAATTAAACCTAACACTAATTGTATATAGAAAAACGCTATTTGCTCATTAATTTTACAAATCATTTTCAATAGAAAACACAGAACTAAAAATTAGAAATAATATAATTAATTTCTCTATTTTTCCAAAATAGCAGTACTAATATTTAAAATATTACTTATTGGTGGACGAAATTGTGATCCTTATGTTCTTTGTACTTGTATGAATATACCCTTAGGGCACTGTTTATTTTCACAACTCCGTTCAACTAACCAGCAAGTGTACTGGGTCGTCCAAGTAATAAACCTTACGTGAGTAAGGGTCGAATCCACAGAGATTGTTGGTATGAAGCAAGCTATGGTCACCTTGTAAATCTCAGTTAGGGAGATTAAAGGGTAATTGTGATTATTGGAATAAAATAGAAATAAATAAAAAGGATAGAAATACTTATGCAGATTCATTAGTAGAGGTATCAGTTAAGTATATGAAGATGCTGTATGACTCAAGGATGCCTGCTTTCCCACTGCTTCTACTCAATCCTTCTTACTCCTTTCCATGGCAAGCTGTGTATAGGGGTTCACCATCAGCTGTGGCTACTTTCATTCCTCTCGGGAAAATATCCTATGCGGCTGTCACTCGCACAGCTAATCAATCTGGAGGCATCACCCATGGTTGATGGCTACATCCCATCCTCGCAGTGAAAACTAATGCTCACGCACTCTGTCACAGTACGGCTAATCACCGGTTGGTTCCCGCTCCTACTGGAATAGAATCCCTTGATTCTTTTGCGTCTGTCACTAACGCCCAGCAGGTTACAAGTTTGAAGCACGTCACAGTCATTCATTACCAGAATCCTACTCGGAATACCATAGACAAGGTTAGACTTTCCGGATTCCCAGGATCCTACTCGGAATACCACAGACAAGGTGAGACTTTCCGGATCCTCATAAATGCCGCCATCTATCTAGCTTATACCACGAAGATTCTGTTGGGGAATCTAAGAGATACACATTCAAGCTCTGTTGCATGTAGAACGGAAGTGGTTGTCAATCACGCGCGTTCATCAGTGAGAATGATGATGAGGGTTATCTAACTCATCACATTCATCATGTTCTTGGGTACAAATGAATATCTTGGAATAAGAATAAGATAGAGACCGAATAAAAGATAATAGAACTTCATTAATACTTGAGGTACAGCAGAGCTCCACACCCTTAATCTATGGTGTGCAGAAACTCCACCGTTGAAAATACATAAGCAGAAGGTTCAGGCATGGCCGAATGGCCAGCCCCCTTAAACGTGATCAATAGTCTCTTAGGATAAAGAATAAAACAAAACTGAGACCAAAGATGTCTAATACAATAGATAAATGTCCTATATATACTAGACTAGCTCCTAGGGTTTACATGAGTAAGTAATTGATGCATAAATCCACTTCCGGGGCCCACTTGGTGTGTGCTTGGGCTGAGCTTGATCAATCCACGAGCTGAGGCTTCTCTTGGAGTTGAACTCCGAGTTATGACGTGTTTTGGGCGTTCAACTCCGGATCATGACGTTTTTCTGGCGTTTAACTCCAGACAGCAGCATGTACTTGGCGTTCAACGCCAAGTTACGTCGTCATTCTTCGAATAAAGTATGGACTATTATATATTGCTGGAAAGCCCTGGATGTCTACTTTCCAACGCCGTTGAGAGCGCGCCATTTAGAGTTCTGTAGCTCCAGAAAATCCATTTCGAGTGCAGGGAGGTCAGAATCCAACAGCATCAGCAGTCCTTTTGTCAGCCTTTTTCAGAGTTTTGCTCAAGTCCCTCAATTTCAGTCAGAATTTACCTGAAATCACAGAAAAACACACAAACTCATAGTAAAGTTCAGAAATGTGAATTTAACATAAAAACTAAGGAAAACATCCCTAAAAGTAGCTTAAACTTATTAAAAACTATCTAAAAACAATGCCAAAAAGAGTATAAATTATCCGCTCATCACAACACCAAACTTAAATTGTTGCTTGTCCCCAAGCAACTGAAAATCAAATAGGATAAAAAGAAGAGAATATACTATAAAGTCCAAAATATCAATGAATATTAATTTAATTACATGAGCGGGACTTGTAGCTTTTTGCCTCTGAACAGTTTTGGCATCTCACTTTTTCCTTTGAAGTTCAGAGTGATTGGCATCTCTAGGAACTTAGAATTTTGGATAGTGTTATTGACTTTCCTAGTTAAGCATGTTGATTCTTGAACACAGCTACTTTTGAGTCTTGGCTGTGGCCCTAAGCATTTTGTTTTCCAGTATTACCACCGGATACATAAATGCCACAGACACATAACTGGGTGAACCTTTTCAGATTGTGACTCAGCTTTGCTAGTGTCCCCAGTTAGTGGTGTCCAGAGCTCTTAAGCACACTCTTTTGCTTTGGATCACGACTTTAACCATTCAGTCTCAAGCTTTTCACTTGGACCTTCATGACACAAGCACATGGTTAGGGACAGCTTGATTTAGCCGCTTAGGCCTGGATTTTATTTCCTTGGGCCCTCCTATCCATTAATGCTCAAAGCCTTGGATCCTTGCTTTTAAAATTTTCGCCCCTTTTTTTTTTGCTGCTTTTTCTTGCTTCAAGAATCAATTTCATGATGTTTTTCAGATCATCAATAACATTTCTCTTTGTTCATCATTCTTTCAAGAGCCAACAATTTTTAACACTCATAAACAACAAGATCAAAAGACATATGCACTGTTCATTCATTCATTCAGAAAACAAAGGCATTGTCACCACATCAATATAATTAAACTAAATTCAATAATAATTTCGAAAATTATGTACTTCTTGTTCTTTTGAATTAAAACATTTTTCTTTTAAGAGAAGTGAAGGACTAATGGAATTTATTCATAGCTTTAAGGCATGGTTACATACTAATGATCATGAAGTAGAGACACAAAACATAATTAAACATAACAATTAAAAACCGAAACAGAAAGAAATAAAGAACAAGGAATGAATCCACCTTTAGTGGCGTCTTCTTCTTGAAGGACCAATGATGTTCTTCAACTCTTCTATGTCCCTTCCTTGCCTTTGTTGCTCCTCCCTCATTGCTCTTTGATCTTTTCTTATTTCTTGGAGAATGATGGAGTGCTCATGATGTTCCACCGTTAATTGTTCAACATTATGGCTCAAATCTTCTAAGGAGGTATTAAGTTGCTCCCAATAGTTGTTGGGAGGAAAGTGCATTCCTTGAGGCATTTGTTGATGATGAACTTCCTCATGTTCTTCTTGAGGGCCGTGAGGAACTTCTCTGGTTTGCTCCATCCTTTTCTTGGTGATGGGCTTGTCTTCTTCAATGGAGACATCTCCTTCTATGATAACTCCAGCTGAGAAACATAGATGGCATATAAGGTGGGGGAAGGCTAGCCGTGCCATGTATGAAGGCTTGTCAGCTATTTTGTAGAGTTCATTGGAGATGACTTCATGAACCTCTACTTCCTCTCCAATCATGATGCTATGGATCATGATGGCCCGATCCATAGTAACTTCAGATCGGTTGCTTGTAGGGATGATGGATCTTTGGATGAACTCCAACCATCCTCTAGCTACAGGCTTGAGGTCCAGTCTTCTTAGTTGGACTGGCTTGCCTTTGGAGTCTATTCTCCATTGGGCTCCTTCCACGCATATGTCCATAAGGACTTGGTCCAACCTTTGATTAAAGTTGACCCTTCTTGTGTAGGGGCGTTCATCACCTTGCATCATGGGTAAGTGAAACGCCAACCTCACATTTTCCGGACTGAAATCCAAGTATTTCCCCCTAACCATTGTGAGATAATTCTTTGGGCTTGGGTTCATACCTTGGTCATGGTTCCTAGTGATCCATGCATTGGCATAGAACTCTTGAACCATTAAAATTCCAACTTGTTGCATGGGGTTGGTTATGACTTCCCACCCTCTTCTTTGAATCTCATGTCGGATTTCCGGATACTCATTCTTCTTGAGTTTGAAAGGGACCTCAGGGATCACCTTCTTCTTTGCCACAACATCATAGAAGTGGTCTTGATGGCTCTTGGAGATGAATCTTTCCATCTCCCATGACTCGGAGGTGGAAGCTTTTGCTTTCCCTTTCCCTTTTCTTGAGGAAACTCCGGTCTTAGGTGCCATTGATAATGGAAAAACAAAAAAAAAGCTTATGCTTTTACCACACCAAACTTAAAATTTGCTCGTCCTCGAGCAAGAAAGAAAAGAAGAGTAGAAGAAGAAGAAGAGAATATGGTAGAGAGGGAGAGAGTGGTTTCGGCTATATGGGAGAAGGAGTATTTGTGTTGTGTGAAAATGATGAAGAAGGGAAGGGTATTTATAGGGAGAGGGGAGGGTATAGGTTCGGCCAATTTGGGTGGGAATGGGTGTTTAATTGAATGTGAATTTTATGAGGGTAGGTGGGGTTTATGGGGAAGAGTGGGGTGATGTGAATGGTGAATGGGCTAATTGGGAAGAGGAGTTGAGGTGATTGGTGATGGGTGTTGGGAAGTGTGACATGGAGAATGAGATTTGGATTAGGAGAGTGTGATTAGGATTAAAAGGTAAGGTGGGAATATGGTAGGTGGGGATCCTGTGGGGTCCACAGATCCTGAGGTGGGGATCCTGTGGGGTCCACAGATCCTGAGGTGAAAACAAATACCATTCCTTCACCATATAGGCATGTAACATGCCTTCATGCATCATTCTGGCGTTCAAACGCCCATTGGTGCATGTTCTGGGCGTTCAACGCCCATGTAATGCATGTTTCTGGCGTTGAACGCCAGTTTCATGCTTGTTTCTGGCGTTCAGCGCCAGATTGTCCTCTTCGTGCACCATCCTGGCGTTTAACGCCAGGTTGTTACTTGTTTTGGGCATTCAACGCCAGAATGGTGCTCTGTTCTGGCGTTGAACGCCAGACAGATGCATCTTACTGGCGTTGAACGCCAGTCTGCGCTACCTCGAGGGTGAAAATTTTTTTCTTCTGTTTTTGACTCTGTTTTTAATTTTTTTGATTTTTTTTCGTGACTCCTCATGATCATGTACCTAATTAAACACAAAAATAACAAAGAAACAAAATAAAATAAAATTAGATAAATAAAATTGGGTTGCCTCCCAACAAGCGCTTCTTTAATGTCAATAGCTTGACAGTGGCCCTCATGGAGCCACAAGGTGATCAGGTCAATTTAAGTGTGGTCCCAACACCAAACTTAGAGTTTGGATATGGGGTATGAACACCAAACTTAGAGTTTGGTTGTGGCCTCACAACACCAAACTTAGAGTTTGACTGTGTGGGCTCTTCTTCTTGACTCTGAATTGAGAGAAGCTCTTCATGCTTACTCTCTTTTGTCACAGAGGGATGGCCATGTGCCTTAAACACAAGGTAGTCCCCATTCAATTGAAGGACTAACTCACCTCTGTTGACATCTATCACAGCTCCTGCTGTGGCTAGGAAAGGTCTTCCTAGGATGATGCATTCATCATCTTCCTTCCTTGTGTCTAGGATTATGAAATCAGTAGGGATGTAAAGGCCTTCAACCTTTACTAGCACGTCCTCTACTAATCCATAAGCTTGTCTCATTGACTTGTCTGCCAATTGTAATGAGAACAAAGCAGGTTGTACCTCAATGATTCCCAGCTTCTCCATTACAGAGAGTGGCATAAGGTTTATCCCTGACCCAAGATCACATAGAGCTTTTTCAAAGCTCATGGTGCCAATGGTGCAAGGTATTAAGAACTTGCCAGGATCTTGTTTCTTTTGAGGTAGAGTTCTCTGAATCCAAGTATCTAGTTCACTAATGAGCAAGGGAGGTTCACTTTCCCAAGTCTCATTACCAAACAGCTTGGCATTCAGCTTCATGATAGCTCCTAAGTATTGAGCAACTTGCTCTCCAGTCACATCTTCATTCTCTTCAGAGGATGAATATTCTTTAGAGCTCATGAATGGCAGAAGGAGATTTAAAGGAATCTCTATGTTCTCTAGATGAGCCTCAGATTCCTCAGGATCCTTAATAGGGAACTCCTTCTTGCTTGAGGAACGTCCCAGGAGGTCTTCCTCACTATGATTTTCGTCCTCCTCCTCCCTTGTGCATTCGGCCATATTGACTATGTCAATGGCCTTGCACTCTCCTTTTGGATTCTCTTCTGTATTGCTTGGGAGAATACTGGGAGGAGTTTCAATGACTTTCTTACTCAGCTGGCCCACTTGTGCCTCCAGATTTCTAATGGAGGATCTTGTTTCATTCATGAAACTGAAAGTGGCCTTTGACAGATCAGAGACTATATTGGCTAAATTAGATGTGTTTTGTTCAGAATTCTCTGTCTGTTGCTGAGAAGATGATGGATATGGCTTACTATTGCCCAGCCTATTACGTCCACCATTGTTAAAACCTTGTTGAGGTTTTTGTTGATCCTTCCAGGAGAAATTTGGATGATTTCTCCATGATGAGTTATAGGTGTTTCCATAAGGTTCACCTAAGTAATTGACCTCTGCCATGGCAGGGTTCTCAGGATCATAAGCTTCTTCAGAAGCTGCCTCTCTAGTACTGTTTGATGCATGTTGCAACCCATTCAGATTTTGAGAGATCATGTTGACCTGTTGAGTCAACACTTTGTTCTGAGCCAATATGGCATTCAGAGCATCAATTTCAAGAACTCCTTTTTTCTGAGGTACCCCATTATTCACGGAATTCCTCTCAGAGGTGTACATAAACTGGTTGTTTGCAACCATGTCAATGAGTTCTTGAGCCTCTTCAGGCGTTTTCTTCAGGTGAATAGATCCACCTGCAGAATGGTCCAATGACATTTTCGAAAATTCAGAGAGACCATAATAGAATATATCTAATATGGTCCATTCTGAAAACATGTCAGATGGACATCTTTTAGTCAGCTGCTTATATCTTTCCCAAGCTTCATAGAGGGATTCACCATCTTTTTGTTTGAAGGTTTGAACATCCACTCTCAGCTTGCTCAGCTTTTGAGGAGGAAAGAATTTATCCAAGAATGCAGTGACAAGCTTATCCCATGAGTCCAGGCTATCCTTGGGTTGTGAATCTAACCATACTCTAGCTCTGTCTCTTACAGCAAAAGGGAAAAGCAAGAGTCTGTAGACTTCAGGATCAACTCCATTCGTCTTTACAGTCTCACAGATCTGCAAGAACTCAGTTAGAAACTGATAAGGATCTTCAGATGGAAGTCCATAAAACCTGCAGTTTTGTTGCATTAAAGCAACTAGTTGAGGCTTAAGCTCAAAGTTATTGGCTCCAATGGCAGGAATGGAGATGCTTCTTCCATCAAACTTGGACGTTGGCTTTGTGAAGTCACCAAGCATTCTCCTTGCATTATTATTATTATTTCCGTCTGCCATCTCTTTCTCTTGTTCGAAAATTTCAAGAAGGTTTCTTCTGGATTGTTGCAATTTAGCTTCTCTTAATTTTCTCTTCAGAGTCCTTTCAGGTTCTGGATCAATTTCAACAAGAGTGCCTTTATCCCTGTTCCTGCTCATATGAAAGAGAAGGAAACAAGAAAAGAAAGAGGAATCCTCTATGTCACAGTATAGAGATTCCTTTATGTTAGTAGAAAAAGAAAGGGGTAGAAGAATGAAGAAGAGGGTTCGGATTTTTGAGTGAAGAGAGGTGGAGAGAAGTGTTAGTAATTAAATAATTAAATAGAAGAAGAGAAGAGGAGGGAGAATTCGAAAATAATTTTTGAAAAAGGGTTAGTAATTTTCGAAAATTAGAAATAAATTATAATTAAAATTTAAACATGAAACAATTAATTAATTAAAAAGAATTTTTGAAAAAGAGAGAGATATTTTCGAAAATAGAAGAGGGAAAAGTAGTTAGGTGATTTTGAAAAAGATAAGAAACAAACAACAAGTTAGTTAGTTGATTGAAAAAGATTTGAAATCAAAATTGAAAAAGATAAGAAGATAAGAGGTTAGATAAAATATTTTGAAATCAAATTTTGAAAAAGATAAAATTTTTTGAAAAAGATCAAATAAAAGATAAAAAGATTTAATTCAAAAATTTTGAAATCACTTACTTCACTAACAAGAAACTTCAAGATAAGATTCTAGAACTTAAAGATTGAATCTTTCTTAACAAGAAAGTAACAAACTTCAAATTTTTGAACCAATCACATTAATTATTAGTGAAGTTTCGAAAATTACATATAAAGATAAGAAAAAGATTTTGAAAATAATTTGAAAAAGATTTTTGAAATTTTCGAAAAATAGAAAAAAAAATGAAAAAGATATGATTTTCGAAAAAGATTTTGAAAAAATAAGATTTTTAAAATTGAAATTTTGACTTGACTTGTAAGAAACAACTAATTTTGAAAACTTTTGACTAAGTCAACCCAAAATTTCGAAATTTTGGAGGGAAATAAGGAAAAGATATTTTTTGATTTTTGAATTTTTAATTATGAGAGAGAAAAACAACAAAAATACTCAATGCATGAAATTTTTAGATCAAAACCATGAATGCATGCAAGAATGCTATGAATGTCAAGATGAACACCAAGAACACTTTGAAGATCATGATGAACATCAAGAACATAATTTTGAAAAATTTTTGATGCAAAGAAAACATGCAAGACACCAAACTTAGAAATCTTTAATGCATGAAAAATATGAATGCAAAAATGCACATGAAAAACAAGAAAAGACACAAAACAGGAAATTATCAAGATCAAACAAGAGGACTTGTCAAGAACAACTTGAAGATCATGAAGAACACCATGAATGCAAGGATTTTTCGAAAAAATGCAAGAAAAAAAAAATTTTTTTTTTTAAAGTATGCAATTGACACCAAACTTAAAAATTAACTCAAGACTCAAACAAGAAACACAAAATATTTTTGATTTTTATGATTTTCTAATTTTTTTGGATTTTTATTAAATTTTTCAAAAATAATGTGAAGAAAAACGAAAATTAAAAGAAAAATTTTGAAAAAGATTTTTGAAAAAGAGAATTACCTAATCTGAGCAACAAGATGAACCGTCAGTTGTCCATACTCGAACAATCCCCGGCAACGGCGCCAAAAACTTGGTGGACGAAATTGTGATCCTTATGTTCTTTGTACTTGTATGAATATACCCTTAGGGCACTGTTTATTTTCATAACTCCGTTCAACTAACCAGCAAGTGTACTGGGTCGTCCAAGTAATAAACCTTACGTGAGTAAGGGTCGAATCCACAGAGATTGTTGGTATGAAGCAAGCTATGGTCACCTTGTAAATCTCAGTTAGGGAGATTAAAGGGTAATTGTGATTATTGGAATAAAATAGAAATAAATAAAAAGGATAGAAATACTTATGCAGATTCATTAGTAGAGGTATCAGTTAAGTATATGAAGATGCTGTATGACTCAAGGATGCCTGCTTTCCCACTGCTTCTACTCAATCCTTCTTACTCCTTTCCATGGCAAGCTGTGTATAGGGGTTCACCATCAGCTGTGGCTACTTTCATTCCTCTCGGGAAAATATCCTATGCGGCTGTCACTCGCACAGCTAATCAGTCTGGAGGCATCACCCATGGTTGATGGCTACATCCCATCCTCGCAGTGAAAACTAATGCTCACGCACTCTGTCACAGTACGGCTAATCACCGGTTGGTTTCCGCTCCTACTGGAATAGAATCCCTTGATTCTTTTGCGTCTGTCACTAACGCCCAGCAGGTTACAAGTTTGAAGCACGTCACAGTCATTCATTACCAGAATCCTACTCGGAATACCACAGACAAGGTTAGACTTTCTGGATTCCCAGGATCCTACTCGGAATACCACAGACAAGGTGAGACTTTCCGGATCCTCAAAAATGCCGCCATCTATCTAGCTTATACCACGAAGATTCTGTTGGGGAATCTAAGAGATACACATTCAAGCTCTGTTGCATGTAGAACGGAAGTGGTTGTCAATCACGTGCGTTCATCAGTGAGAATAATGATGAGGGTTATCTAACTCATCACATTCATCATGTTCTTGGGTACAAATGAATATCTTGGAATAAGAATAAGATAGAGACCGAATAAAAGATAATAGAACTTCATTAATACTTGAGGTACAGCAGAGCTCCACACCCTTAATCTATGGTGTGCAGAAACTCCACCGTTGAAAATACATAAGCAGAAGGTTCAGGCATGGCCGAATGGCCAGCCCCCTTAAACGTGATCAATAGTCTCTTAGGATAAAGAATAAAACAAAACTGAGACCAAAGATGTCTAATACAATAGATAAATGTCCTATATATACTAGACTAGCTCCTAGGGTTTACATGAGTAAGTAATTGATGCATAAATCCACTTCCGGGGCCCACTTGGTGTGTGCTTGGGCTGAGCTTGATCAATCCACGAGCTGAGGCTTCTCTTGGAGTTGAACTCCGAGTTATGACGTGTTTTGGGCGTTCAACTCCGGATCATGACGTTTTTCTGGCGTTTAACTCCAGACAGCAGCATGTACTTGGCGTTCAACGCCAAGTTACGTCGTCATTCTTCGAATAAAGTATGGACTATTATATATTGCTGGAAAGCCCTGGATGTCTACTTTCCAACGCCGTTGAGAGCGCGCCATTTAGAGTTCTGTAGCGCCAGAAAATCCATTTCGAGTGCAGGGAGGTCAGAATCCAACAGCATCAGCAGTCCTTTTGTCAGCCTTTTTCAGAGTTTTGCTCAAGTCCCTCAATTTCAGTCAGAATTTAACTGAAATCACAGAAAAACACACAAACTCATAGTAAAGTCCAGAAATGTGAATTTAACATAAAAACTAAGGAAAACATCCCTAAAAGTAGCTTAAACTTATTAAAAACTACCTAAAAACAATGCCAAAAAGCGTATAAATTATCCGCTCATCACTTATCTAATCCAAATCATATAAAATCCTCATTATTTCATAACTATCAACCTTATAATTTATATATAGGAAATAATCTAATAATTATAAAATTGGATAATAATCATAACTCATCTCAAGTCCAATAAATCAAAACTTGCCTTAATTACCTTTAATAAAATAATTTCTGAAATTAAAGCTATAAATAACCATATGATTTGAGACTTGATCATAATAATACTTTTCAAAGGTTCTGGGTCTTACATTTTCGAAAACAAAGAGAAGATTTTTTTTAAAAAATATTTTTGAAAACTTTTTGAAAAGAAAAATAAAAAGAAAATTACCTAATCTGAGTAACAAGATGAACCGTTAGTTGTCCAAACTCGAACAATCCCCGGCAGCGGCGCCAAAAACTTGGTGTTGTTGCCGGATCAGAAAAACTTGGCGCTGTGGATGCATGTAATTGTAATTCAAACAATCCCCGGCAACGGCGCCAAAAACTTGGTAGACGGAATTGTGATCATCAACAATGGCTCCAAAGACTTGGTGCTCTCAAACATGAATCACACTTAGTCACAACTCCGCACAACTAACCAGCAAGTGTACTGGGTCGTCCAAGTAATAAACCTTACGTGAGTAAGAGTCGATCCCACAGAGATTGTTGGTATGAAGCAAGCTATGGTCACCTTGTAAATTTCAGTCTGGCGGATAATAATTGATTATTGGGTTTTCGAATAATAATAAATAAAAAACAAAAAATAAAGATAGAGTTACTCATGTAATTCAATGGTGGGAATTTCAGACAAGTGTATGGAGGTGCTGTGTTCCTTCTGAATCTCTACTTTCCTACTGCTTTTATCCAATCTTTGTCACTCCTTTCTAGGGCAAGCTATATGTAGGACATCACCATTGTCAATGGCTACATCCCATCCTCTCAGTGAAAATGGTCCAAATGCTCTGTCACAGTATGGCCAATCATCTGTCAGTTCTCGATCATGTTGGAATAGAATCCCTTGATTCTTTTGCGTTTGTCATCACGCCCAGCAATCGCGAGTTTGAAGCTCGTCACAGTCATTCAATCCCAGAATCCTACTCGGAATACCACAGACAAGGTTAGACATTCCGGATTCCCATGAATGCTGCCATCAATTCTAGCTTATACCACGAAGATTCTGCTTAAGGAATCTAAGAGATATGCGCCCGGTCTAAGGTAGAACGGAAGTGGTTGTCAGTCACGCGTTCATAGGTGAGAATGATGATGAGTGTCACGGATCATCATATTCATCATGTTGAAGTACAACGAATATCTTAGAATATGAATAAACTGAATTGAATAGAAAATAGTAGTAATTGCATTGAAACTTGAGGTACAGCAGAGCTCCACACCCTTAATCTATGGTGTGTAGAAACTCCACCGTTGAAAATACATAAGTGATGAAGGTTCAGGCATGGCCGAATGGGCAGCCCCCAAACATGATCACAGGATTAGAAATACAATTCAGGATCCAGGATCGGTCAAAAGACTCAAAAATACAATCAAAGACGTCTAATACAATAGTAAAGTATCCTATTTATACTAGACTAGCTTAGGGTTTACAGAAGTAAGTAATTGATGCATAAATCCACTTCCGGGGCCCACTTGGTGTGTGTTTGGGCTGAGCTTGATCTTTACACGACTTATCTTGGAGTTGAATGCCAAGTTGTAACGTGTTTCTGGCGTTCAACTCTGGTTCATGACGTGTTTCTGGCGTTTGACTCCAGAATGCAGCATGGAACTGGCGTTGAGCGCCAGTTTACGTCATCTAATCAAGAATAAAGTATGAACTATTATATATTGCTGGAAAGCTCTGGATGTCTACTTTCCAACGCCGTTGAGAGCGCATTATTTGGAGTTCTGTATCTCCAGAAAATCTATTTCGAGTACAGGGAGGTCAGAATCCAACAACATTAGCAGTCCTTTGTCAGCCTTTTATCAGAGTTTTGCTCAAATCCCTCAATTTCAGCCAAAAATTACCTGAAATCACAGAAAAACACACAAACTCATAGTAAAGTCCAAAAATGTGAATTTAGCATAAAAATCAATGAAAACATCCCTAAAAGTAGCTAGATCCTACTAAAAACTACCTAAAAACAATGCCAAAAAGTGTATAAATCATCCGCTCATCAATATCCACTTGTCCTTGAAGTAGCAAAGTAAGAGGGTCATCATTGGGGCTTGGGGTAGATAGGAAGGTTCATCAATTTGGAGAGAGGGTTCATCATAGGAAGGTAGTTCTTTTTAGTAAGGGTATGTAGATGGTGTGTATTGAGGTGGTTCTTGGTGGTAGTCATAATGGAGTTGTGGTGATTCTAAAGATTCTCACGCATAATGGTCACAAGGATGTGGTATGGGTGATTTGTCATATAATGGATAAGGGTCGTATGAAGGTGTTTGGTCAAAAGGGGCTTGTGAGTTTGATTGAGGATCCTGTTGAGGAGACGGTCCATAGGCATGTGGTGGGGGTCGGTGACACATACAACAAGAACTACCACGCCTATTAGATTGGTATGCATTAGGATTGGAGTTATACCTATGTGAGACCGAAGGAGGTTGTGACCAAGAAGGTTGTCCATAAGCTTGTGGCTCCTCCTAACCTTGATTGTTCCATCCTTGATGCATGTTATCATTGAAGTTTATATCTCCTACAACACAATTTGATCCACACTCATAGCCAAAGGGGTAAGAATTCATAGTGGAAACAAAAACAAACTAACTAAGTCCTAAAACTAACAAAAGCTAACAAACAAGCAAAAGACAAACATATTCACAATATTCACATATATACAATAACCAATAACAAGGCACACAATTGCAACTCCCCGGCAACGGTTCTATTTTGATGATCTGACTTTTGTGTTGTATTGAATTTTACTAATGAAATCTCATTGCAGGTATAGTTTCTAAACCAACAATAATCCTTTCATACAAAAATTTATTTGTCACAAGTAACAAACCCCTAAAATTAATAAACCGAAGTATTTAAACCTCGGGTCATCTTCTCAAAGGAATTGCAGGGTAGTGTTCTTGTCATTGGTTATGAGTTGTATATTTTGGGGTTTTGGATGAGAAACATGAAAAGTAAATGGTAATGAAAATCAAATGATAATTGTAAAATTTGGTGGTCAAGAATCTCTATCCTTATCACTAGTCACATCATGATAATTGCAAGGATCAATCTCATTAAATCATCCTCTAACTAGAAAAGGAGAGCCAAATGAGCTATATCGATCCAAGTCCATAGGTCCTAACTATTGACTAATTGAATTAATGAAATCTAGAGTCAATGGCTACTAATCATCAATCACTTGGACATTAGTAACTCAAAAATTCCTAAATTACCTTCTCAAGCCAAGAGCATAAAATTCTACTCTAACATCCTTCCAAGCATTTTATCAAATACTTGGAAGGCACAAAAGGAAAGTAGGGTAAATTGACAACAAGAATGGATTTTAACGACAATTAAATGCAAAGAATTAACAACAACAATCAAAGAAAACACAATTAACATGAATTACCTCAAATTGCATTAAAAGAAAATAAGATGAACAAGAGTAGATCAACTTACAAAGTATGGAAACAAAATAGAAGAAATTGCAACAAGAGAATAGAAGAACAAGATATAGCAATATAGAATTGAAAGGTAGAAGTAGATGAAAGCAAAGATTAAATTCTAGATCTAAGAAATTATAACCTAAACCTAATTCTAATTCTAGAGAGAAGAGAGAGCTTTTCTCTCTAGAAAACTAACTCTAAAACTAGATCTAAAGTCCTAATGAAACATAACATGCCTTCCCCTTCAATCCTTGGTCCTTTAAAGCATTTTGGCACCAAAGTTGGTTCCAAACTGGGTCCCATAGCTTCTGTGAATTCACTGGGCACAATTTCACTTAAAAATTATGTGCCAGCATCGACGCGTACGCGCACAGCATGCGTACGCGTCCATGGGGTTTTGCGCAATCCACACGTATGTGTCTAGTGCGCGTGTGCATCCATGGACTTGTCTAATGTCTTTGGTTTTTCATGATTTCTCCACTTTGCATGCTTTCTCTTCACTCCTTTGATCAATTCTTAGCCTTTCCCCAATCTGAAATCACTAGCAAACACATCAAGGCATCTATTGGAATCAATTCAAGGGTCCAAAAGCATGTTTTCACATTTAAGCACAAATTAAGAGACAATCATGAAACTATGCTATTTTATTAAATAAATATGAGAAAAGGTTAACAAAATGCTCTAAATTCAACACAAGATAAACCCTAAAAAATGGGGTTTATCAATAGCTCTTCGCCCGTCGTCCGTCATCGTGTTTGTTGCTAGCTTGCCATCTTCAAAGTTCTATTTCTTTTGGTTCCACTATTTGCAAGTTATCTCTCTTCTTTGCTAATTGAAATAGATAGAATGTACACAGTAATGGTGTCATAGTTGTGTCCTTTGAATCATTTTGTGATCTGTAGTATAGTTTCCACACTTTAGCTACCTGAACTATGTTTTGCATTGGAAGTTATTTACATTGTTCATAGTTGGAAGCTCTTACAAGGAATTCTCACCCTCCTCCTCTTTAATTCTCTTCTCTTTTCTCCTTAGGTTAGGGTATTTTTTTATTTTTTGATCTCATTTTAGATTCTTCTTATTTGTTAGTGATATGATACTAATTTTTATTTTGTGGAATGGATTTGAAACTGTTTTGGGTATTTGATAATTGGTTACTATGCTCTTGTAGAGATTTTTACTAATTCAACTTCTCTTGAATTTCAGTTATTATGGTAAGAGCCAACCACTTCTTTCATTCTATTATGGTTCTGTTTTGTTGCAGCTATGGTAAATATATGAGATTGATTGATAACCAGATAATTATAGTGCCATGAATTTTGTTAAAACTACGCTGAATTGTGTTAAAATGTCTAATATTAGGATAGTGTTACTGTTTAGTATGCCTATAATTTCCTAAGGTTATGCTGGTACACTCTTTCACAAGTTGCCAAGATTGTTTACTGTTGAGTTTACTGAGCATTTTAAGAATCAATAAGAAATTGTATATTTTAGTGGAGGTGGAATAATTGGGGAAAAGAATAAATATAATGAAAATGTAGAATGAAAAGTGAAAAGTGCCTTTTGGATTAAACATCCAGCCTGTTTCAATACTCTTTCAAATGTTGTGATTCATTCTTGTGTAACTTGCAGGTAGCTGAAGTGAGACAGAGAGTTTCTAGCATGGCAGGGGTTATAAAAGAGGAAGTTTGAATTGTGCCATTTCCAATTCAAATTTGTCCTTTAGGGGCTCATATTGATTACCAAGTAATTCAATATATGTCTTTCTATTATGACAGTACAATTTTAACTAAATGATTTATCTTGAACAAGTTTTATCAGAAACGTGATTAAGCAATGCATACCGGAGCTGTTTACTTATATTTTTTCTCTTATTAAATTATTATCTTTAACTTATAGTATTGGTATTTTCAAATTAAAGTTATTAGCTTTAACTTATATGCCACTGCAACGGTATGTATATATTTTAAATCTCTATGAAGAGCTCAATTCCATTGCTTTCAGTTATTTTAAGAGAAATAGACATAAAAATAAAAATTTTACTCATTATAACTTATTTTGTAGTAACATAGAAGCAGATAATATTGCTAGAATATGTGATTATGAGAGATGGTTGAATCTTATCTTTGCAGTTCACAACATGGATAATGAAATGGAGGATCCCTCTCAAATGCATGGAGTTGTAAGGACATCCCTTGCAATGTGTTGTTCAGAGTACCTATTAACAAGCTTCTTTGGTTTCCTCCTATTTGGAGAATCAACTCTTGAAGATGTCTTAGCAATCTTTGACACTGATCTTGGAATCCCTTTTGGCCCTGCGCTTAATGACGCCATTCGATTTAGCTACGCGGCGTACATCATGCTTGTTTTTCTAGTTGTCTTCTATCGCCTGCGAATCAACTTAGATGACCTCATCTTTTCATCTTCTTCAAGGCCTTTGCTTCAAGATAACTTGAGATTCACGTCACTAACCTTATCTTTTATTTTACTAATATTTTCAAATTAAAGTTATTAGCTTTAGTGTGAGATGTATGAATATTTATAATTAACTTCATTCTAGTACTTTTAGATCATTATTATAAATATATTTTGGTTAGAGATAATTTTTATTATTTAAAGAAATTATTTAGTATAATTATGTATTTATTTTTATTTTATAATATTTAACTTATTTAATTAAAAATACAAAATTATTATACATGTAATCATATTATTAACTATTATGTTGTATTAATAATTATTAGATAATATTATATATATATATATATATATAGAAAAAAATAAGGAAAAAAATGAAACCTAAGGCTACACTTATATACAGTAGCTATAGTATACAAAAAAAACGAGGGACCTAAGGCAACACTTATAAAAAGTAGCTATGGTATATAATGTGGCTATGCTTTATAGGTGATATAGTAGCGCTGAAAAGCGTAGCCTATAATGGTAAAAATGGAAGTTAAAAAGCGTATCCTTTGGTCCTGGACAGCATCACTTGAAAAGCGCAGCCTATTCCCAAACGCCAAAAACGTAGCCCTTGGTGCAGAAAAGCGTAGCATTTGAGAATAAGCAACGGCTGAATAGGAATCACCCCAAAAAGCGTAGTCGTAGCCCAGAAAGTGTAGCTGTAGCCTAAGTAATCATTTTTTTTCACTTTTGGCTACACTTTTCAAGTGTACTTGAATGGGTGTTTTTTTTGTAGTGACAATGCCATTAGTAGAGAAAAATTATGTGCGTCCAAGTCGATTTGGAAGTACCCTAGTTGCAGTAAATAACCAACTACCATTCTCTTTTTCTAACATGAGTCAGGATTATCAAGGTTGTTTGACATCGAATAGTATAAGATTGATGCATGGCTATTTTTCGATAACACATAGGTGAAAGCCATCATAATTAGTAAATTTGCTGACACAATAAATGACTACCATCTTAAATCCTGTTACGGCTGATAGTAATTTAAAATATGATCAATTGGTCAGATAAGTTGAAAGAATTGCTAGGATTGTCGAGTATGACGAGGAGTATGATAATCCCCAAGATGTAGTAGATTTTGAAAATGAAGACACCCCACAAGATATGTAACAACCCAAATTTTTATGCCAACGCAATGTTTTTCAAAAGATGTTATTTTCAGCAGTTAGTTTTATTTTGTCGAGTCGACTTTGAACTCCGAAGTAAAATAAATGGTAATATAATCTTATTATTATTTTATTTATTTATTTCACTTGCTCTAATTATAATAGAGTTTAGATAATAATAATATTATTATTATTAAGTTCGATATCCGCCAATATAAGTAAATATCGATACTCTTTGATGGACATAGAGTTGCTAATGCTCCATAATATACCATTTATTATTAAATTACTAATGTCATTTATATTAGTAACTCATATATTTGACCTTATATATATATATATATATATTATTTGTATTTTAATATATCTAGTTTTCATAATTATCCGTTTAAGATATTTATAATTTGAATCGCTAACTCAATAGCCCAAAAATGCGACACCCAACCCCATGTGTCACCAAACCATATTAGTCATGCATCTCATTCAATGGAACCACTAAAGAAAAAAAAAGAAAGAGAATGTCATGAGTGAGAAGAACGAGAAACCATGGCACCAAAAATCTTCTGAACCTGATTTCTTGAGATTCGTAACTCCCAAAAAAATTGGAACCGATTAAAGTATTTGTATCTTCCTCCTCTTCACATTGATGTCACTTTCTTTGGAAAAAGTCGACGAAGAAGCCGTTGTTCCCCTTGCATGTCTCAGCCAAATTAAGGAGGTGGAGGAAATAGCTGATTTTCAACATTTTTGCCTTCAATTTCTCATTCAGGAGCTTTTTCTGGAACTTCAGTTATTGTGATTCCGCATGAAAGTAGGGTTTGGTAAAGTTTCACCGATTAAATGTTAATGTGATAAGTGATTATTGGTTTGATTGATTATTGGTTGAATTTGATTAGTTAAATTTTGTTGAATTATTATTGTGCTTGTGAATTGTGGTTCGGCCATGAAGAACAACCCAGATGAGATTATTTTGATGATTTTGGGACTATTATGAATGAGAATTATTGAGAAAAATTGATGAGATTTGATGGCCGACTGATTAACTGAAAAATGGTGAAAAATCAGTGACTGTAAAGCTCGAAAATAGATTTAAAATCATATATATATTTTCGAATAGAATTCAATAAAACATTTTTGGGCTTTAAGAGTTGTGTTTGTCACCAACATAACATTATTATTTTGAGAAAGAAGTTATATTTTGATAAAAGTTGAGATTTATTTTGTAAACAAATAAGTTTCAGAGTATTTTGAGTAAAAAGTAAGAGTTTAGAGATAAATAAACATTTTACAAAAATTATGGGTTACTTTTGTGAATATTAAAATATGTGAGATATAATTAATATTTTTTCTAAAAATATTGGGATTTAAAGTATAATTTCAAAAAGTTTAAAAATAAAGCACTTTTGTGAATATTAAAATATGTGAGATATAATTAATATTTTTTCTAAAAATATTGGAATTTAAAGTATAATTTCAAAAAGTTTAAAAATAAAGCTTTAATAAAATTAGTTTTGGTATATCAACTTAGAAACATTGAACATTAATACTCCTTTAATATTATTTAACTTATGTCAATTTAATTAGTATAAATTTTCATTTAGTTACTTTTACTAAAATCATTGTTTTTATTAAATAAGAAAGGAAAAGTGAGACAATAAAACTTTTTAAAATCATTACAAAATAGAGTTATATTAATTATTTTATAATTCTCTTTTCATAAAATATTTAGGAAAAAGTGAGAGAATAATGCGAACATGTTTTTGATATATTAAGAATAATAAAGCAAAGACTGAAGAAATAGAAATTAAATTCAAATAAAAAGAAAATGAGTAGAGATGTTGTTATACTTTTGGAGCAGGCTGAGATGATTGTTTGTTGCTGAGAACGAGCAGAGATATGGTGGTAATTCCACTATGAAAGTTGCTTTCTAGGATACATTGGTCATAGAGGGTCACACATATAAGGCAAGGCTGCTTACAAAGGTTTATCTTAACATGCAACAGCTTAAAAGAGCTACACCTGTAAGGCGAGGTTGCTTACAGAGGTTATGTTTGACATTTAATAGCTAGAGACAACCTGTAAAACGAGGTTGCTTATAGGGGTTATGCCAACTGAAAAACCATGTTCGAAACTAGTATCGGATAGTGTTGGGAGCGGGTAGAAACCGACAGATGAGCTCATTACCTACACTAGGAATAGACATGCATCATAATTGTTTGCGCATAATCCCTGTGAACACTATTTTTTGTGATTGTGTTTGTCCTATGCTAGATTTTCTATGTTCTTTAGTTATTATGCTTTATTGTGTTTATTGGTTGTTGCTGTTGACTGGGTATAGTATTAAAATAGACTTAACTAACTACTCCGACCCTACTAAGAACTCCCTAGTTCTTACCCCTGCATTTTCCCTTCAGACAGAGACGAGAGTGATCTTCTTCGAGCATGACCATGGACATAAATGAGGGGCAGTATGTTTTGGATGGTGTCTCCAACTTAACTAGACTTTTATGTTTAGTCTCTCACTTTTGGTTGGATTCGCCGGGAGATTAAGGATTTTATAGTTTTTTAGGCTAGTTCGAATACCAGTTTAAGGGTTTATTAAATGGACCAGAGCCCAGGGTGTATATATATATATATGTTGATTATGTGTTAACTCAGTTACAGGCTTAATATTAAGTAATAGTTATTTAGGAAACAAGTTAGTAACACTCAATTTTCAGTATCATCATGACGTATTGAAAATTGGGTCGTTAAAAGATAATCCAATAAGGAGGTTATTCCTCATGTTATTCGACAGGGTCAAAATGCTGATGAGGTAGTGAATATAATTCAAGCTAATCAATGTGGAATCAATATCAGATGACCGGGATTGTGGAAGATGTATTCAATCGAGTAGGGATAAATAGGCTTTATGAATTAACCATATTTCGTGTCTACATTTCCAAATGCAATTCAAATGGCTAAAGTGCCAAGAGGGGTAAAGAAACAAAAAATTGTGACAAAATTTACAGGAGAAGCAGGAAAATCAAATTGTAGAGCATATTGCTCGATATTTGCTCGAACATGAAAAATTGGCAAACAATAAAGATTTGAAAATGAGATTTTTTCCTTCTTCTTTGACAAAAAATGCTTTTATATGGTTTGGATTTTAAAGCCAAAATCAATTTGAACATGGGCTCCGTTGGAAAATGCTTTTCATAGTCAATTTTATAGAGGAGAATTGACAGTAACTTTAACGTACTTGTTTACTTTTAAAAGAGAACATAAAGAATCAATAGATGACTATATGATTCGATTCAAAAATGCTCGCAATCGATGTTATGTGTCGATTACTGAAAGTGAGATCGTCAAAGTAGCCATCAAAAGTCTTGGTTTTAATATGAGTCAAGTTAATCAATGTACATATTCCTGACCTTGCTCATTTGGCTAAAAGAGTTCGACAAATTGAGAAAATAAAAAAAGAAAAGAGAGAAAGAAAAAGGTTGAATATGAATGTGTTGAAAATAATATTCAATGATGATGTGTATTGATGCTCTTGTCCTTCTAGTTAAAAACATTTAATTGGGGGAATTTTTTATATCAAAGATAATTCTTGTTTAACAAATTAAAGAAAATAGGAAACCATGGTTAAAACATGATATCATATTTATCCATCTTGTTATCCTTGGCTCTTCAATGATGACATGATACTTCACTAACATTTTATCATGCACTGCACGAGAGTATTTGTGAAAGTTTATACAAGGTGGTGCAGAATTTAAAGTCCACAAACTAACCGGCAAGTGCACCGGGTCGCAAACAGAAATTGGTATTTTGAGAGTTTAATTGCATTAACCAGTAAATTTAAAGAATTAAAGGTAAACAGTAAACGGGTTGTAGTGAAGATTATATGAGACAATAGTTAAGGTTTTGGAGTTGTTTATCTTCCGAATTTCTATGTCTTACCAACCATTTTAATCATGCAAGATTCAATTTACGGCAAACTATATTTGACTACACCCTAATTCCTTAGTAATTTAGTCTCCTCTAACCTAGTTAACCGCCAATTCCTTGGTCACTTAAGTTCAACTAGAGGTTTAAGTGCAATTCTAGTTTATGTACCACAAAAAACCTAATTACCCAAATATAAGAGGATTATATGTCACTTATCCCATAAAATTCAGATAATTAGTTATTTAGAAGAAATTTTTTTCAAGTTGTTGTTTAAGTAAATTGCTTTTCCAAGATTCATAAGAACTCAATTAGAATAAAGGTTATTCTTCCGATCTACCCAAATCCATAAGATGAAGAACGAAAACAAATTCTTGAAATTGAAATCAATACATTAATTAGAATAGAAGAGTAATAGTGTTAATCTTTAGAATAAACAAAGCTCCTAACCTTAACAGTGGAGGTTTAGTTGCTCATGGCTCAAAGAGAAAACTAGGGTTTCAAAAAGTGTAAACTGTAGAATGAGGTGCGTAAAAGAATAGAGAGCCCGAAGGGTTGAATCTTTTTCCTTTTATATCAAATCCTAATAAATAAAAATTATTTTTTTCTAAAACTAAATAATATCTTTTCCTATTGTAAAATAAAATAAAATTTAATCAAAATTAATAAAGTTATCTCATGCTGGCTCCTTTTGGGACGAATGGGGACCACCTTCTTCTCTAAGGTTGGCGCCAAACTTGGATAATCCTAAGTTTGGCGCCACTTCAATGCATGAAATCTTCAATGTTCTTCATCCTGGCACCAAACTTGGAGAATCCCAAGTTTGGCGCCATTAAGGCAGTGAGTTCTTGGAGGTTAGAATGTGTGGAGCCAAGCTTGGAAAATCCCAAGTTTGGCACCATTAAGGCCGAATACAATGAAAGCTGGTAGTGATCCTGCCGCTAAACTTGAAGAATGCCAAGTTTGGCGCCAGCTCCTGGGTTTGCCATGGCTCCATTTCTTCCTTCTAAACTCTGTCAAATCCACCCTAATGCTACCTGAAATAAACCAAATTGCACCAAACTCAAAGTATCATCCATAGTGGCTTAAAGTACTTAAATCTTTATTAAACTTAACAATTTCAATTGCAAATTCACTAGGAAAAGATAAGAAAGATACTCACGCATCACAACACCAAACTTGAATAGTTGCTTGTTCTCAAGCAACCTAAACTAGTATAAACTTAAGATGTGAATTTTCATTAGAGTTGAATGCTCAATTTAGCTCCTGTCTGTCTCAAAGTGGGGTTTACATTGCTAAAACTCTGAATAGATTTGGCATCTCACTATCCTTTAAATCTTAGGAATGCAAATGTCATTCGGAATTAGAATTCGGATAATATTATGAATTCTCTAGCCCTTTGTACTTTGGATTAATCCTTAAACACATCAATTGTCTTTTATTCTCTTTTTTTTGGTGCTTTGCACCTTGAGACTAGCCGTGACTTTAAATGCTTTGTCTTAAGTGTTACTTGACACAAAACACCACAAGCACTTAACTGGGGAACTCTTTTGAGTTCTAATTTTTCTTTCAATTGCCCCAGATAGTGGTGCTCAAAGCCTTTGGTATACTCTGTAATTGCATTTGGTCTCGACTTTTAGTGCTCTGTCTCAATGATTACTTGACACATTCACAGCACAAGCATATGGTTAGGAAAACAAGTCTTTGAGCTTTTAATCATACTTGACCTTCCTAACCATTGATGCTGAGAGCCTTGGACATTGCTTTTTTTTTTCTTTTTGCTATTTCTTTTGCTTCAAGGATTAATTTCTTGTTCAATTTAGAGAATTCATAACACTTCTCTAAATTCCTGTTCCTCATGCATCAATATTCTTTTATTCAAATTCAAATATGCACTTTTCATATCATGCATTCAAAGTTACAGGTAACACCACCAGATTTAAGGAAATAAGAATACTCTTAAATATAGACTTAATTTCTCATGCAACAAATCACTTCTTCTTTTTCTTTTGATTTTTCAAGCTCAATAAGCATTACATGAGACATCTTTTTCAAACTAAAACAAACAACAGAATTAAAAGTAATAGAAATAAACTAGAACCTAGGAATTGAAATTACTAAAGATCATGCAGACATTCAAACAATATAGCAGAAAACAGGAATATAACATAATAAGAACGGCAGGAAATAGGAAGTGAAAAAGGGACGAAGCCACCTCAGTCGCCACAGTAGGGGTCTCTCTCCTCAGGCTGTGGTCCATATGGTCCTCTCAGGTGCCCATTGTCATCTCTCAGCTAAAAAAGAACATGGCGCTGAGTATCTTGCTCCCCTGCCAACTGATGAAGGAGACTGTGTAATGACCCAACTTTTGGTACGTCATGATCATACTAGAAACTGAGGGCTACCAACTTGTCTACCTAATTATTATCTATTATTTATTATATGAGCCTGATTCGTTGTTAAAAGCGTAGTTATTTTACGAGGTACTTTTTTTTTGAAAATGTTTGGATCAATAAACAGAATCATTCATAATCAATTCACAACTAATAACAGATAAAATAGTTATAAACAACCACACACAAATACATCACAAGCAGTTGACAATATTCAGTGATCCAGCCTTTATTAGAGTAAAGTTCTTTAGTTAGAACACCCCTAGATATACCTAGATAATAACTATATACATATATATACATACAACATCCCAAGCCCTAACCTGTTCAAGAAGTCCTTAAGCTGGCACCTAGGCTAGCCTAGACTCTATACTCACCTAGTCTCTCTAGACTACTAAAGCGAGAGAAAGTACGTTCTAAGTCGTCAAAACTCATGTCAGGTGGAACGTCATCAAAAGGTGGAACATCATCTGCTACTCCTCTACATGATTAGATATTGCCATATGATGTCTCTCTGGTACCTCATCAAGTAGCCACATAACAGGAGTCTCATACACAGGATTTAGGTTAAAGTTCACGTAAGAACGGGGTGCAGACATTGGCTGGTCTCACAGTATATACATATAAACAGAGAAGGAGATTCACCCTAGACTCTGAAGACTACCTAGAGCGGAATCCTTTTTGTGAACTGTCGTCAGTGAACTATGGAAGGGTACTCATGCTTCCATCTGAAGGGGAAGGGAGAGAGAAGGGGTAAGAACTGGGGAGTTCTTAGTAGGGCCGAGGTTATTAGTTAAGTTCATTAATTATGTGTTATTTGGCAGACGATTAACAGAATATAGAGAAGTAGTAAATAGAAGATACAGATAAATAGAGAAAATAGAGAAAACAGAAAGCAGAATACAAACAAAAGAATACAAGAAAATAAAACAAATACAAAGAATAGAATACAAACAAACAAAGCATACATTCATTCAACAATCATAATAGAGGAAATACACAACCAAGCATGATGCATGTCTATCCTATGCAGGCCATGAGCTCACGTGTCGGTTTACACCCTGCAGCCCGACATTACCTAGCAGCAAGTCCTAGATATGGCTTCCCTTTGTGTCCTTAGTGCATACGTGTCGGTGGTTAAGAATACCACTCCTTCGTGACTACCGGTCGTCGGCGCAAGGCTCGACCCCTTAATATACGCACAAGGGGAAACAGTGATCTTCAGTTCGTGGGCATGCCGAGATCAACACACAAACAAAACAATGATCCTCAGTTCGTGGATTTCCCCGAGATCAATACACAACAAACTCTGAAGACTACCTAATACTTATATAATGATAATATTATACTATTATCTTTCTTTTCTCATGAATCGTGTTTATTTCAACAAATTGAGACTATTTAAGAAAATTAGAATTAAAACTCCTAACCGATACTGTTCAAAAACTAGGTTCTTCGTGATTGCGTCATTGAGATTGCCTCAGAAGAGGTTCTAGCTTAAAAATGACATAATAACAATGAGGATTGAGATGCTTGACGAGACAGCAGAGGTGTTCCCTTTAGTGATCTTCCAGAGAAATCCGTGCCTTCAAAAAAGCTCTCGCGTACTCGAAAAGGGGTTGTTACATTCTACCCTCCTTAAAGAAAATTTTGCCCTCAAAATTTCAGCCACATGCAAGAATCCATATTCAAGCGATCTATTTCCCTCAAGCCATCCTGACAAAGAGATCAGACCGTTCCTTACAGCACCCAAATCTCACATAGTCGTAGCCGTGGAGATCATAAAAGCTATGAAGATAGCTATGGATCACATCGATTCGTCGCTCGGAGCTCGATTAAACTATGCCTATTCGCAGTCATTGAGGTCTTGTCCGCACCAAACAATCAACATTAAGGTGATCAGTCTTAATATCTCAAGTTGAGAACGAGCATTCCCAAAATAAGCGCTCATAGACATTCATGCCCAATGTATCTTAAAGATACCTTAACAGCATGAGACACACAAGCAGAGTATGCAGTAAAGCATAGTCAGTCCACTCTCCAGGCTCTACTGGGAATGAACTGCTCTGATACCAAATTGTAATGACCCAATTTCTGATACGTCATGATCATACTAGAAACTGAGTGCTACCAACTTGTCTACCTAATTATTATCTATTATTTATTATATGAGCCTGATTCGTTGTTAAAGTGATGAGCGGATAATTTGTACGCTTTTTGGCATTGTTTTTAGTATGTTTTTGGTAGTTTTAGTTGAGTTCTTAGTATATTTTTATTAGTTTTTAGTTAAAATTCACTTTTCTGGACTTTACTATGAGTTTGTGTGTTTTTCTGTGATTTCAGGTATTTTCTGGCTGAAATTGAGGGACCTGAGCAAAAATCTGATTCAGAGACTGAAAAGGACTGCAGATGCTGTTGGATTCTGACCTCCCTGCACTCGAAGTGGATTTTCTGGAGCTACAGAAGCCCAATTGGCGCGCTCTCAACGGCGTTGGAAAGTAGACATCCTGGGCTTTCCAGCAATATATGATAGTCCATACTTTGCCCAAGATTTGATGGCCCAAACCGGCGTTCAAAGTCACCCTCAGAAATTCCAGCGTTAAACGCCGGAACTGACACCTAATTGGGAGTTAAACGCCCAAACTGGCATAAAAGCTGGCGTTTAACTCCAAGAAGAGTCTCTACACGAAAATGCTTCATTGCTCAGCCCAAGCACACACCAAGTGGGCCCGGAAGTGGATTTTTATGTCATTTACTTATCTCTGTACACCCTAGGCTACTAGTTTTCTATAAGTAGGACCTTTTACTATTGTATTTTCATCTGGGTTCTTCTGGTTCCCTCTCTGCGGCCGAAACCAATGATCACTTTTGTTCTTATGTATTTTCAACGGTGGAGTTTCTACACACCATAGCTTAAGGTGTGGAGCTCTGCTGTACCTCGAGTATTAATGCAATTACTATTGTTCTTCCATTCAATTCCGCTTGTTCTTTATCCAAGATATCACTTGTTCTTCAACATGATGAATGTGATGATCAGTGACACTCATCATCATTCTCACCTATGAACAAGGTGACTGACAACCATTCTTGTTCTACAAGCATTCGAGGCTTGGTGAATATCTCTTGGATTTCTGATTGCATGATGCATGGTTGATCGCCTGACAACCGAGTGCTCGCCTGACAAACGAGCCAGCCATTCTGTGAGATCAGAGTCTTCGTGGTATAGGCAGGACCTGATGGCAGCATTCAAGAGAATCCGGAAGGTCTAACCTTGTCTGTGGTATTCTGAGTAGGATTCAATGATTGAATGACTGTGACATGCTTCAAACCTGTAACCTACTGGGCGTTAGTGGCAGACGCAAAAGAGTGATTCTATTCCGGTAGGGGAGGGAACCAAACCGGTGATTGGCAGCACTGTGACAGAGTGCGTGCATTAGCTTTCACTGCGCGGATGGGAGGTAGCTGCTGACAACAGTGAAACCCTACACGAGCTTGCCATGGAAAGGAGTAAGAAGGATTGGATGAAGACAGTAGGAAAGCAGAGAGACGGAAGGGAAGGCATCTTCATACGCTTGTCTGAAGCTCTTACACCAATGACATACATAAGTATCACTATCTTTATCTTCTATGTTATTTTCGTTCATCATCATATACATTTGAGTTTGCCTGACTAAGATTTACAAGGTGACCATAGCTTGCTTCATACCACCAATCTCCGTGGGATCGACCCTTACTCGCGTAAGGTTTATTACTTGGACGACCCAGTGCACTTGCTGGTTAGTTGTGCGAAGTTGTAGTGATCACAATTTCGTGCACCATAAAGGCAAAGTTATTTTACGAGGTACTTTTTTTGTGAAAACATTTGGATTAATAAACAGAATCATTCATAATCAATTCACAACTGATAACAGATAAAATAGTTATAAACAACCACACATAAATACATCACAAGCAGTTGACAATATTCGGTGATCTGGTCTTTATTAGAGTAAAGATCTTTGGTTAGAACACCTAGATATAGCTAGATAATAACTATATGCATATATATACATACAACATCCCAGGCCCTGACCTGTTCAAGAATTCTTTAAGCTGGCACCTAGGCTAGCCTAGACTCTATACTCACCTAGTCCCTCTAGACTACTAAAGAGAGGGAAAGTACGTTCTAAGTCATCAAAACTCATGTCAGGTGGAATGTCATCAAAAGGTGGAACATCATCTACTACTCCTCTGCATGATCAGACATTGCCATATGATGTCTCTCTGGTACCTCATCAATTAGCCACATAACAGGAGTCTCAAACACAGGATTTAGGTTAAAGTTCACGTAAGAATGAGGTGCAGACATTGGCTGGTCTCACAGTATATACATATAACTAGGGAGTTCTTAGTAAGGCTGGGGTTATTAGTTAAGTTCATTAATTATGTGTTGTTTGGCAAACGAATAACAGAATATATAGAAGTAGAAAATAGAAAATACAGATAAATATAAAAAATAGAGAAAACAGAAAGCAGAACACAAACAAAAGAATACAAGAAAATAAAACACAAATACAAAGAATAGAATACAAACAAACAAAGCATACATTCATTCGACAATCATAACAGAGGAAATGCACAACCAAGCATGATGCATGTCTGTCCTATGTAGGCCATGAGCTCATGTGTCGGTTTACACCCTGCAGCCCGACATTACCTAGGAACAAGTCCTAGATATGGTTTCCCTTTGTGTCCTTAGTGCATACGTGTCGGTATTTAAGAATACCACTCCTTCGTGACTATCGGTAGTCGGTGGAAGGCTCGAGCCCTTAACATATGCACAAGGGAAAACAGTGATCTTCAGCTCGTGGGCGTCCCCGAGATCAACACACAAACAAAACAACGATCCTCAGTTCGTGGATTTCCCCGAGATCAATACACAACAAACACGATCATCAGTTCGTGGGTTATCCCCAAGATCAATAAACAACAAAAAATGATCCTCATTGCATGGGTTATACCCGAGATCAACATACAACAGTTCGTGGGTTATTCCCGTAATCAATGATTAACAGTTTGTGGGTTTTACTACTCTTCTCTCTTTGTCTATTTACTCTGCTCTAATTACTCTTTTTTCTGTATCTGTTTACTCTGCTCTCATTACTCTTTAATCTATATCTCTATTACTCTTTTCTCTTTATCTCTTTACTCTGCTCTGGTTACTCTTTTCCCTTCTTTATCTCTTTAATCTGCTCGGATTTCTCTGCTTAACGTATGTATTTAAAGCTTATGTAAATTTCGGTATGAATAGTTAGCCTGTTGGTGCACGAAATTGTGATCAATACTTTTACACAGAACAATCCCCGGTAATGGCTCCAAAGACTTGGTGCACAATACCATGGCATAAACACAACTTCGCACAACTAACCAGCAAGTGCACTGGGTCGTCCAAGTAATACCTTACGTGAGTAAGGGTCGATCCCACGGAGATTGTTGGTATGAAGCAAGCTATGGTCACCTTGTAAATCTCAGTCAGGCAGACTCAAATGGGTATAGTGGTAAACGAATAAAGCATAAAGGTAAAGATAGAGATACTTATGTATATCATTGGTAAGAGCTTCAGATAAGCGAATGAAGATGCCTTCCCTTCCGTCTCTCTGCTTTCCTACTGTCTTCATCCAATCCTTCTTACTCCTTTCCATGGCAAGCTCGTGTAGGGTTTCACCGTTGTCAATGGCTACCTCCCATCCTCGCAGTGAAAGCTAATGCTCACGCACTCTGTCACAGTACGGCCAATCACCGGTTGGTTCCCGCTTCCTACTGGAATAGAATCCCTCTTTTGCGTCTGTCACTAACGCCCAGCAGGTTACAAGTTTGAAGCACGTCACAGTCATTCAATCATTGAATCCTACTCAGAATACCACAGACAAGGTTTAGACCTTCCGGATTCTCTTGAATGCCGCCATCAGGTCCTGCCTATACCACGAAGATTCCGATTAAAGAATCCAAGAGATATTCACTAGAGCCTTGGTTACTTGTAGAACAAGAGTGGTTGTCAGTCACCTTGTTCATAGGAGAGAATGATGATGAGTGTCAATCATCACCTTCATCAAGTTGAAGAACAAGTGATATCTTGGACAAAGAACAAGCGGAATTGAATAGAAGAACAATAGTAATTGCATTAATACTCGAGGTACAGCAGAGCTCCACACCTTAATCTATGGTGTGTAGAAACTCCACCGTTGAAAATACATAAGAACAAGGTCTAGGCATGGCCGAATGGCCAGCCTCCCAAAGTGAGTTCAATCATCAAAACATGATCAAAAGACTCTCCATACAATAGTAAAAGGTTCTATATATAGAAAACTAGTAGCCTAGGGTGTACAAAGATGAGTAAATGACATAAAAATCCACTTCCGGGCCCACTTGGTGTGTGCTTGGGCTGAGCAATGAAGCATTTTCGTGTAGAGACTTCTCTTGGAGTTAAACGCCAGCTTTTATGCCAGTTTGGGCGTTTAACTCCCAATTAGGTGCCAGTTCCGGCGTTTAACGCTGGAATTTCTTGAGGTGACTTTGAACGCCGGTTTGGGCCATCAAATCTTGGGCAAAGTATGGACTATCATATATTGCAGGAAAGCCCAGGATGTCTACTTTCCAACGCCGTTGAGAGCGCGCCAATTGGGCTTCTGTAGCTCCAGAAAATTCACTTCGAGTGCAGGGAGGTCAGAATCCAACAGCATCTGCAGTCCTTTTCAGTCTCTGAATCAGATTTTTGCTCAGGTCCCTCGATTTCAGCCAGAAAATACCTGAAATCACAGAAAAACACACAAACTCATAGTAAAGTCCAGAAAAGTGAATTTTAACTAAAAACTAATAAAAATATACTAAGAACTAAACTAAAACTACTAAAAACATACTAAAAACAATGCCAAAAAGCATACAAATTATCCGCTCATCACAACACCAAACTTAATTTGTTGCTTGTCCCCAAGCAACTAAAGATCAAATAAAATAAAAAGAAGAGAATATGCAATGAACTCCAAAAACATCTATGAAGATCAGTATTAATTAGATGAGCGGGGCTTTTAACTTTTTGCCTCTGAATAGTTTTGGCATCTCACTTTATCCCTTGGAACTCAGAATGATTGGCTTCTTTAGGAACTCAGAATCCAGATAGTGTTATTTGATTCTCTTAGTTAAGTATGATGATTCTTGAACACAGCTACTTATTGAGTCTTGGCCGTGGCCCAAAGCACTCTGTCTTCCAGTGTTACCACCGGATACATACATGCCACAGACACATAATTGGGTGAACCTTTTCAGATTGTGACTCAGCTTTGCTAAAGTCCCCAATTAGAGGTGTCCAGGGTTCTTAAGCACACTCTTATTGCCTTGGATCACAACTTTATTCCTTTCTTTTTCTTTCTCTTTTCTTCTTTCTCTTTTTTTTTTCGTTTGCTTTTTGCTTTTTTTTTTTTGTATTCACTGCTTTTTCTTGCTTCAAGAATCATTTTTATGATTTTTCAGATCCTCAGTAACATGTCTCCTTTTTCATCATTCTTTCAAGAGCCAACATTCATGAACCACAAATTCAAAAGACATATGCACTGTTCAAGCATACATTCAGAGAACAAAAGTGTTGCCACCACATCAAAATAATTAAACTGTTATAAAATTCAAAATTCATGCAATTCTTTTCCTTTTCAATTAAGCACGTTTTTACTTTAAGAAAGGTGATGGATTCATAGGACATTCATAACTTTAAGGCATAAACACTAAGACACTAATGATCATAAGACACAAACATGGATAAACATAAGCACTAAAATTCGAAAAACAGAAGAATAAAGAACAAGGAAATCAAGGAACGGGTCCACCTTAGTGATGGCGGCTCTTCCTTCCTCTTGAAGGTCCTATGGAGTGCTTGAGCTCCTCAATGTCTCTTCCTTGCCTTTGTTGCTCCTCTCTCATGATTCTTTGATCTTCTCTTATTTCATGGAGGAGAATGGAGTGTTCTTGGTGCTCCAGCCTTAGATGTCCCATGTTGGAACTCAATTCTCCTAGGGAGGTGTTTAGTTGCTCCCAATAGTTTTGTGGAGGAAAGTGCATCCCTTGAGGCATCTCAGGGATCTCATGATGAGAGGGGTCTCTTGTGTGCTCCATCCTTTTCTTGGTAATGGTCTTATCTTCATCAATGGTGATGTCTCCCTCTATGTCAACTCCAACTGAATAACAGAGGTGACAAATGAGGTGAGGGAAGGCTAACCTTGCTAAGGTAGAGGACTTATCCGCCACCTTGTAGAGTTCTTGGGCTATAACCTCATGAACTTCCACTTCTTCTCCAATCATGATGCTATGGATCATGATGGCCCGGTCTAAAGTAACTTCGGACCGGTTGCTAGTGGGAATGATTGAGCGTTGGATAAACTCCAACCATCCTCTAGCCACGGGTTTGAGGTCATGCCTTCTCAATTGAACCGGCTTGCCTCTTGAATCTCTCTTCCATTGTGCGCCCTCTTCACATATGATTGTGAGGACTTGGTCCAACCTTTGATCAAAGTTGACCCTTCTTGTGTAAAGATGTTCATCTCCTTGCATCATAGGCAAGTTCAACGCCACCCTCACACTTTCCGGACTAAAATCCAAGTATTTCCCCCGAACCATAGTGTTCATACCCTGACCGAGGTCCTCCAACCCGGTCAACTCATAAAAGGTCCGACCTCGTCCTAAGGCTCACGCCTAAAGGTCGGACCTCGGACGATAAAGGCAAGGAAGGCCCATCAAAAGGAACGCAGCCCAAAACCTAAAGGCCAAAAAGGCCTAGAAAAGGCGGTTCCACGAAGATAAAGATAAGACTCCCAAAGATAAGATAAGATAAGAATATCTTATCCAGGGAAGATCACGGCCAACTACTATAAATACACTGGAGCACCCAGGTATGGCATTCATATTCCACATCTACACATATCTGCTTGGACCCATGCTAACTTAAGCATCGGAGTGTCATTGCAGGTACAACCACCAACCATTCCACATATCAAGCTCGGGTTACCGAACCCCCACCTCGGGCCTCTCCAGACGACCGAGCTGCACGTTTCAGGTAAACCCTCAGAACATTGGCGCCGTTGCCGGGGATCCTGGAAGTCATCCCTCTACCATGGCAGACGACCCTCTCAACACTGACCACGCTGCATCTGAACAAGAGGACGAAATTGACACCGGAGAACGACCGGACAGCCCTCTATCACCACGAACTCCAGGAGGAAACAAACAGAATCTCCCAAAAACGTCACTCCCAAACAAGGATCCACAAAATTCCGAAAGAACGAAGAGCTCGGAAATTCTAGAAGCAGTCCGGGCACAACAAGACCGACTGAAACAACTCGAAGAGGATATAAAGAAGCAGAAAGAAACTGAACAAGATCTGAGGAGAGAAACTCGAAAGCGCAGAGAATTAGAAGAAAAACTACGGAAAATAGAGGCCAACCTGAAAGACCGAACAGAACGCGGCACCACCACCGAGGGCAACCACGATCCCTTCACGCAAGAGATCATGAAGGAGAAGGTACCGCGAAACTTCAAACCACCCGATATGGACCTCTACGACGGCACCACCGATCCAAGTCATCACCTCAGCAACTTCAGAAGCAGAATGTACCTAGTCGACGCCTCCGACGCGATTCGGTGCAAAGCCTTCCCCACCACTCTCACCAAGTCAGCCATGAAGTGGTTCGACAACCTGCCGCCAAGATCAATCACCAACTTCGAAGACTTAACCAAAAAATTCCTAACAAGATTCTCTATTCAAAAGGACAAGACAAAACACGCCCCCAGTCTACTCGGGATCAAACAAGGTAACCAGGAAACTCTCCGAGAGTACATGGAGCGATTCAACAAAGCCTGCCTGGACATACAACACTTGCCCACTGAAGCAGCCATCATGGGACTAGCAAACGGCCTAAAAGAGGGACCGTTTAGCCAATCCCTATCCAAACGATACCCGACCTCCCTATACGAGGTGCAGGAGCGGGCAGAAAAATATATCAACATGGAGGAAACCTCCCAGCTAAGAGACTCTTCTAGGAAGGAATCAACCTACCCCCTCCGAGATCGGGATCGGGAACAGAAGAAGAAAGAAGAAGCCGGCTCGGACAAGCCACGAAAGTACCACAACTACACCCCCCTCCGAGTCTCCCTAGTAGACGTCTACAGAGAAGTATGCCACACCGAAAGGATCCCACCGCCCCGACCGCTAAAACACAAGAAAGCAGGGAGAGATCGGTCCGAATACTGTGAATATCACAAGCTCTACGGTCATCCTACCAACGACTGCTACGACCTAAAAATGTCATAGAAAAGCTAGCCAGAGAAGGAAAACTCGACAGATACATAGCAGAAAAAGGAGAAGAGACCAGGAAAAGAAGGCGGGGAGACAACGAAGATCGGGCCGAACAAACCCCGCGAACCCCTGAAAGACATGTTCACATGATAAACGGAGGTTTTGCAGGCGGAGGAACATCTAAATCCTCGCGGAAAAGACACCTCAAAGAAATCTATCACGTCCGAGAAGACAGACCCCTGCCCGAATTACCTGCTATCTCATTTACCCGAGAAGATGCTCAAGGGATAATTCCCGGACACGACGATCCAATGGTAATCACCATTATCCTAGCAAACGCCAACTTACATCGAACCCTGATTGACCAGGGAAGCTCAGCAGATATCCTGTTCAAAACGGCCTTCGACAAGCTCGGACTTGAAGAAAAAGAACTAAAGGCCTACCCCACCGACCTATTTGGACTAGGGGAAACTCCGATCCATCCCTTAGGATACATCTCGCTACACACTACCTTTGGAAGAGGCGAGCAATCTAAAACATTAAGCATCGACTACATTGTAGTCGACGTCACTTCAGCATACAATGCCCTTATTGGGCGACCAACCCTAAATAGACTGGCGGCTATAGTCTCGACCCCGCACCTCTGTATGAAGTTCCCTACCGCAAAAGGAATCGCTACCCTAAAAGGCGACCAAAAACTAGCGCGGCGATGCTACAACGAAAGCCTGAGCCTAAAAGGGAAGGAGGTCAACACAATAGAACTCGGACGAGTTCAATCCCGAGAAGATCTTCGGCCACAACCAGAGGGAGAGACCGAAAAAGTCCAGATTGGGAACACACCTGAAAAAATAACAAACATAGGAGCAAACCTCGAAACGGGCCTAAAAGAGGAACTCATAAACCTCTTAAGGGAGAATTCCGACCTCTTCGCCTGGAAAGCCTCCGACATGCCAGGCATAAGCCCCGACCTGATGTGCCATAAGCTATCAGTTTACCCGGGATCCCGACCTGTCCAACAAAGACGCCGGAAGCTCGGACCCGAGCGCATGCAAGCAATAGAAGAACAAGTACAGGCACTGCTAGATGCAGGGTTCATTAGGGAAGTAAAATACCCCCTATGGCTCGCAAACGTGGTCCTGGTAAAAAAGCCCAACGGAAAATGGAGGATGTGCATCGATTACACGGATCTCAACAAAGCCTGCCCCAAAGACCCATATCCACTACCAAACATCGACGCCTTAGTAGACGCAGCCTCGGGCTATAGATATCTCTCCTTCATGGACGCATACTCGGGATACAATCAAATCCCGATGTACGGACCCGACCAAGAAAAGACCTCGTTCATAACCCCAAGGGCAAACTACTGCTACGTAGTAATGCCCTTCGGGCTGAAGAACGCAGGGGCAACCTACCAGAGGCTAATGAACAAAGTGTTCTCAGAGCACATCGGACTACAGCTGGAGGTATACGTCGACGACATGCTGGTAAAGACACAAGAAGACAGAAATTTGCTGACCGACCTCACCAGTATCTTCGGCACCCTCAGAAAACACAACATGAGACTTAACCCGACAAAGTGCACCTTCGCCGCAGAAGCCGGAAAATTCTTAGGTTTCATGCTGACTCAAAGGGGCATCGAAGCAAACCCGGACAAATGCCGAGCGATACTCAATTTGAAGAGCCCGACGTGCGTCAAAGAAGTACAACAACTGAATGGAAGGCTAGCCGCCCTATCAAGATTCTTGGCAGGATCAGCAATAAAGTCACTACCTCTCTACTCACTCCTAAAGAAAGGGAAACCCTTCTCATGGACCCCGGAGTGCGAAAAAGCCTTTCAAGAATTCAAGGAATTCCTCGGGCAGCCACCAATCCTAACCCGACCTATAAAAGGAGAAGAACTCGTACTATACCTCTCGGTTGGAAATCGAGCAGTCGCTTCAGCGTTAATACGAGAAAATGACCGAGGACAACACCCCATATACTTTGTAAGCAAGGCACTACAAGGGGCCGAATTAAACTATCAGAAGATAGAAAAATTCGCCTACGCCCTAGTGTTCACAGCTCGGAGACTCCGTCCCTACTTTCAAGCCCACACCATCAAAGTTCGGACGAACCAACCCATGAGACACATCCTCCAAAAAACAGACCTGGCGGGATGAATACTGCAATGGGCGGTGGAACTGTCCGAGTTCGACCTCCACTATGAAACCCGAACTGCCATAAAATCTCAGTATCTAGCCGACTTCATTGCAGAATACACTGAGACCCCGGGAACTCCACTATCATGGAACCTATATGTCGACGGGTCCTCAAACAAAACTGGAAGCGGAGCCGGGGTTATACTCGAAAGCGACCAAGGAACGCGGATAGAACTATCCCTAAAATTCGAGTTCCAGGCTTCGAACAACCAAGCCGAATACGAGGCCCTACTAGCAGGTCTAAAGCTAGCCGAAGAGGTCGGAGCCCAGAAAGTCACGATCTTCAGCGACTCCCAGGTCGTCACATCACAAGTAAATGGAAGCTACCAGGCCAAAGACCCAACTATGAAAAAATACCTGGACCAAACACAGGCGTAATTACGCCACTTTTCAGAAATACAGATTCAGCACATACCTCGGGAACAAAACGCCCGGGCGGACGCCCTCTCAAAACTTGCCAGCACCAAGCCCGGAGGCAACAACAGAAGTCTCCTCCAGGAAACCTTACAATCTCCCTCCGTGCTAAGAGAGGAAGAAGCGTTAAATATATCCAAACAACAGCAAGGATGGATGACCCCCATACTTAACTACCTAAAGTCGGGAACTCTCCCCGCCGAAAGAAAGGAAGCTAAAAGACTCACGAAAGACGCCCAGAATTATACACTAATTCACGACGTATTATACCGAAGAGGATTCTCAAACCCCCTCCTTAGGTGCGTCCCGACCTCAGAAACAAAAAGCGTCCTCGAAGAAGTCCACGGAGGCATGTGTGGGAACCACCTCGGAGCTCGGGCATTATCCAAGAAAATAGTCCGAGCCGGTTTCTACTGGCCGACCTTGCAAAGAGACGCAACGGAATTTGTAAAAATATGCCCCCTGCCAAAAACACGCCAATTTTCACAAGGCACCACCCGAAGACCTTATCAGCATCACCGTACCATGGCCCTTCGCAAAATGGGGACTTGACCTACTCGGCCCGTTCCCCCAAGGACCGGGGCAAGTCAAATACCTCATAGTAGGGGTCGACTACTTCACAAAGTGGATCGAAGCTGAACCCTTAGCCACCATCACGGCTCAGAAAAGCCGCAAATTCCTATACAAAAACATCGTCACAAGGTTCGGAGTCCCCTACTCCATCACAACAGACAATGGAACACAGTTCACGGACACAAGTTTTCGGAACCTGGTGGCCGAACTAAAAATCAAACAGCAATTCACCTCAGTCGAGCACCCACAAGCCAATGGACAAGCAGAGGCTGCAAATAAAGTCATCTTGGCCGGGTTAAAACGAAGACTCCAAGAGGCCAAAGGGGCATGGGCCGAGGAGCTCCCCCAGGTGCTATGGGCATATCGGACAACTCCACACTCCACAACGGGAGAATCACCATTCCGACTAGCTTATGGGATGGAGGCAATGATTCCTATCGAAATAGATGAAGGGTCACCTAGAACCATCTTCTACAACGAAAAAGGTAACCCGCAGGCACAAAGGGAAGAACTCGACCTCCTCCCCGAGGTCCGAGAAAGAGCTCGGATCCGAGAAGAAGCCTTGAAACGGCGAACGGCCCTCAGATACAATCAGAAAGTAATAAAACGAAGCTTCTCCATTCACGACCTGATTCTAATCCGAAATGACATCGGAACACAAAGGTCGGGAGAAGGAAAGCTAGCTGCAAATTGGAAAGGGCCCTACAAGGTAACAGAAGTCTTAGGAACAGGCTATTACAAAGTATCTGACCTAGAAGGCAATGAGTTGCCCAGGGCATGGCACGCCTGTAATCTAAGACGATACTACAGCTAGAAAAAGATAACCCGAGGTGTACTCTTTTTCCCTACAAGGGTTTTTTAATGAGACACCCGGTCAAGTAAGGCACCCGACCTAGTCAAGGGTAAACACTCTGTAAATATTCTTTCTTTTTTAATACTAATCAAATTTTTCTATTTTCTTTTCTTCTTCCTCGTGATGAAACAAATCCCGAAAAGTACCCCGCCAAGGCGCATTAATTTATGCTCGGCAAAACGCAAAAAATCATTGCCAAGAGACCACACAAGGTCGGCAAAGATAAAGCGACGAGGTTCAAATTAATGTGAGAAGTTATAAAGCAAACTCTGAAAAGGCTCAAAAAGCCAAATAAAAGAGATTACAAAAATAACTTAAAAGGCCGACCAACGACAAGGTCGGACTCAACAAAGGGAAGTACTCGACCGCCCCCCCCCCAAGGTCCGAGAAAAAACCCGGATCCGAGAAAGAAGCCTTAAAACGGCGAAAACAAAGATTTCGAAAAACGCTTACTAAAAAGTTGCTATACAAAAACAACTAAAAAGTACAAGCGAAAAAACGAAATCAAAGGAAAGGGTAAAGCAAAGTTTCAAAAACGCTAGCTAAAAGGTTGTTATCAAAACAACTAAAAAGCATAAAGCGGAACTAAAAGTCAAAACACAAACAAACACCACATAATAAGCTAAAAAGTTACCACAAGTAGCTAATAGCAAAAAGGTGTTCAAAGCAGTTAAACAGGAACCATCCAAAAAAGAGCCCACAGGCCGGGCAAAAAACCAAAGACAAAAGAAATTACAGGGAGTCAAGATCCTTTCCGGACTTCACGTCAGTAGAAGGCTGCGGATGAAGAACCAGAGAAATCGGGACAGCCTTGACAGCACCGTCATCTCGGTTTAAAACCTCCACACCAGATTCCTCCTCGGCCAAAGGTAAAGACGGGTCCGCAACCGGAACTTTGGGGTTGGACACCGGAACCTCATCCTCGTTGGGAGCAGGAACAATCTTTCCCTCCACAACAACGTTATCCGTACTAAATAAGCTCAGATCCAGGTCAGGAGCAAGAACCCGGACCTGAGCCTTCAAATTTTCAAACATAGCATCCATACCCTTAGCCACATGACCTTCTAGCTCGTAAAAATCATCCTGAGCAGATTGTAATCTCTTCTTTGCCTCCACAAGCTCGGCATATGTCCGAGTATAATTCTCCGTCGCCGCCTTCGCCATTTCCTCAGATGCTTTCGCTGCCGCCACAGCCGCGGTAGCTTTAGCTTTCTCCCTCTCCAGAGACGCCTCCAGCTCAGTAATCCTAGCAGCCTTCAGTTCACTAATCCTCTCGAACTCAGACTGAGCCTTCTCAAGTCGGGAGCTGGTTGCACCAATGGGGGATTTCTTGAACTCCCGGGCAATAGCGGCATGAAGACTAGCCATCCGGACACAACTCCGCGCCATATACTGAAAATGATGCTCCATAGACACATCATCAGTAGAAATAAAGGTCTGAGGGAGAATATGCTGTTCAATCCAACCAAGAGCATCAAAACCCTTGTCATTAAAACCCGTAAGCTCTTGAGAGGTCTTCTGTTTCTTGGGAGGAGGACCCGAGGACGAAGGCGGGGAAGAGTGACCGGGTCCAGAGGTCGGAGGATCTTGATTTATAGCTCGGAACTGGGGAGTCGGAATAGCCTTCGACCGAGTAGTGACGCCCACGGTAGTCTTCTTCGGAGAAGATCGGGCAGAAGCCTCAGCCTCAATATTCCGAGCAGCCACGGACTTCTTCGTCCGACGAAGGAACTTCATAGAATCCACCTGAGAAGACATCTCTGCAGAAATAAAAGAAAAGGGTTACCACAACAGAAATTCCACCAAAACAAGCAAAGCCAAAATACTAAAAAAGATGAATCTCGGAGAGGTCGGGAACTACCTAACTCGGAACGGAGAAGGCTTGGATCTCCCAACATTTTCTTCGTGTCCAAGTGAGGTGCCCGACCCCATAAACTGCTTACCACACCCACAAAAGCCTGCTCCACCTCATCTAGACTCTCAAGGGTATACTTAGTAGACACTACATTCTCCTGCCAACAAAGAGGAAAAGAAGGCTCCCCACTCTCGTCTAGAAAGAAAGGTCGGACGTCTCCAGTAGCCCGGACCTTGAAATAAAAGTTCTTAAAATCATGAAAGGACTCGTCATACAAGGTACAAAACTTCCTCCCCTGGTTAGCTCTAAAAGAGACCCAAGATACCTTCCCTCCAACCGACCCTGGCTTCGTCAACACAAACAAATAGGAAAAAAGAGAAATAGAGGGAGAGACGCCCAAAAACTGACACAAAAGTTGAAACAGCTTTAAAAACGCCCAAGAATTTGGATGGAGCTGCCTAGGGGCAAGGTTACAAGACCATAACACCTCGGACTCCAGATCGGTAAAAGGAAGTCGGACACTCAGCTTAGAGAAAAAACAATCATAAGCATAAAAGAAGAGCTTCTCGGAACTATCTAAGGGCGGGAAGCACACTCGCTCCTCGGAATCCGGGGCTACTAGTTCATAATCCCTCTCAGACTCTCTATTTTCACATATGCTACAATGCCTACGGAACCTAGCTAAATACTCAGAATCTACCACAGAAGGGACTTTTAGAGGAAGAGGGTCTACCCAATCAAGACCACATGGAATTTTAGTCGACATCGCTTGAAGAACCTTTCGAGACATAAAATTCTTACCTACAAAGAAGAATACAACAGCAAGCAAAAATCACATAAGGAAGACAGCGAAAACCCATTCAGCAAAGCAAGAAATAAAAAACCCCACGAAAACAATGGGGCAACCCGGAACAAAAACACCAGAGAACAAAAAAAAGAGCCCCCCCATATACAAACAACAGCAAGGGCGGCGCCTCTTTTTGGGGCAACCCAGGCATAAAGAAAAAGAAACAAACAAGAGCCACACAAAGAACAGAAGCATATGATCACAAGAAAGGAGAAACATGGGAACAAACCTGGAAGAAGAAACGAAGACGAAGAGCTCCGAAACAAAGAGAACGAAACGACGGCACAGAGGAAACCCCGGAAAGACACACAGAAAGATTCGGGAGAAGCAGAACAAAGAAAAAGAAGAAGCGGTGAAAAACAAAAAAAGAGAGGAAGGGAGCAAATAAATAAAGCCTTCACAGAGCCCGAACGGAAATCAAGGAAAAACGGTAAAATGCAATAAATGCAGGAACGGCCATTTTTTGAAATTTTGAAAACAGACTACTATGCCCGAGCACGAACTCCCAAAAAAGGACGAACTCGGGCAGGGGCACTATTCATACCCTGACCGAGGTCCTCCAACCCGGTCAACTCATAAAAGGTCCGACCTCGTCCTAAGGCTCACGCCTAAAGGTCGGACCTCGGACGATAAAGGCAAGGAAGGCCCATCAAAAGGAACGCAGCCCAAAACCTAAAGGCCAAAAAGGCCTAGAAAAGGCGGTTCCACGAAGATAAAGATAAGACTCCCAAAGATAAGATAAGATAAGAATATCTTATCCAGGGAAGATCACGGCCAACTACTATAAATACATTGGAGCACCCAGGTATGGCATTCATATTCCACATCTACACATATCTGCTTGGACCCATGCTAACTTAAGCATCGGAGTGTCATTGCAGGTACAACCACCAACCATTCCACATATCAAGCTCGGGTTACCGAACCCCCACCTCGGGCCTCTCCAGACGACCGAGCTGCACGTTTCAGGTAAACCCTCGGAACACATAGTAAGATAATTCTTTGGATCCGGGTTCATACTTTGATCATGGCTCTTGGTGATCCATGCATTGGCATAGAACTCTTAAACCATCAAGACTCCAACTTGTTGAATGGGGTTGGTAAGTACTTCCCAACCTCTTCTTTGGATCTCATGGCGGATCTCCGGATATTCACCCTTTTTGAGTGAAAAGGGGACCTCGGGGATCACCTTCTTCAAGGCCACAACTTCATAAAAGTGGTCTTGATGCACCCTTGAGATGAACCTATCCATCTCCCATGACTCGGAGGTGGAAGCTTTTGCCTTCCCTTTCCTCTTTCTAGAGGTTTCTCCGGCCTTGGATGCCATAATGGTTATGGAAAAACGAAAAAGCAACGCTTTTACCACACCAAACTTAAAATGTTTGCTCGTCCTCGAGCAAAAGAAGAAAGAAGAGAGTAGATGAAGAAGAAATGAGGAAGAGGGAGATGGTGGTGTATTCGGCCAAAGAGGGGGAGAAGTGGTGTTTTGGTTGTGTGAAAATGAAGGGGTTAAGAAGGGTTTATATAGGAGAGAGGGGAGATGAGGTTCGGCCATTATGGGTGGGTTTGGGAGGGAAAGTGGTTTGAATTTGAAGGGTGAGGTTGGTGGGGTTTTATGAAGGATGGATGTGAGTGGTGAAGAGAAAGATGGGATTTGATAGGGGAAGGGTTTTTGGGGAAGAGGTGTTGAGGTGATTGGTGGATGGGGGAAGAAGAGAGAGAGTGGTGGTGGGGTCCTGTGGGGTCCACAGATCCTGTGGTGTCAAGGAAAAGTCATCCCTGCACCAAATGTTGCTCAAAATCACGTTTTGAGGCATTTCTGGCGTTAAACGCCGGGCTGATGCCCATTCCTGGCGTTTAACGCCAGGTTCTTACCCTTTTCTGGCGTTTAACGCCAGTCTGGTGCCCCTTTCTGGCGTTAAACGCCCAGAATGGTGCCAGACTGGGCGTTAAACGCCCAACTGCTAGGTTTACTGGCGTTTGAACGCCAGCAACATCTTCCTCCAGGGTGTGCTGTTTTTCTTCCTGTTTTTCATTTTGTTTTTGCTTTTTTAATGGATTTTGTGACTTCTTATGATCATCAACCTACAAAAAACATAAAATAACAAAAGAAACTATATAAAATATAATCATTGGGTTGCCTCCCAACAAGCGCTTATTTAATGTCAGTAGCTTGACAGAGGGCTCTCATGGAGCCTCACAGATGTTCAGAGCAATGTTGGAACCTCCCAACACCAAACTTAGAGTTTGAATGTGGGGGTTCAACACCAAACTTAGAGTTTGGTTGTGGCCTCCCAACACCAAACACTGTGGGGGCTCTTCTTGACTCTGATTTGAGAGAAGCTCTTCATGCTTCATCTCTATGGTGACAGAGGGGTATCCTTGAGCCTTAAACACAAAGGATTCTCCATTCACTTGAATGATCAGTTCACCTCCATCAACATCAATCACAGCCTTTGCTGTGGCTAGGAAGGGTCTGCCAAGGATGATGGTTTCATCCATGCACTTCCCAGTCTCTAGGACTATGAAATCAGTAGGGATGTAATGGTCTTCAATCTTAACCAAAACATTCTCTACAAGTCCATAAGCTTGTTTTCTTGAGTTGTCTGCCATCTCTAGTGAGATTTTTGCAGCTTGTACCTCAAAGATCCTTAGCTTCTCCATTACTGAGAGAGGCATGAGGTTTACACTTGACCCTAAGTCACACAGAGCTTTCTTGAAGGTCATGGTGCCTATGGTACAAGGTATGGAAAACTTCCCAGGGTCTTGTCTCTTTTGAGGTAGTTTCTGCCTAGGCAAGTCATCCAGTTCTTTGGTGAGCAAGGGAGGTTCATCCTCCCAAGTCTCATTTCCAAATAACTTGTCATTTAGCTTCATGATTGCTCCAAGGTATTTAGCAACTTGCTCTTCAGTGACATACTCATCCTCTTCAAAGGAAGAATACTCATCAGAGCTCATGAAAGGCAGAAGTAAGTCCAATGGAATCTCTATGGTCTCATGTTGAGTCTCAGATTCCCATGGTTCCTCATTGGGGAACTCATTGGAGGCTAGTGTACGCCCATTGAGGTCTTCCTCAGTGGCGTTCACTTCCTCCCCTTCCTCTCCAAATTCGGCCATATTGATGGCTTTGCACTCTCCTTTTGGATTTTCTTCTGTGTTGCTTGGAAGAGTACTTGGAGGGAGTTCAGTAACTTTCTTGCTCAGCTGTCCCACTTGTCCTTCCAAATTCCTAATGGAAGACCTCGTTTCAGTCATGAAACTTTGAGTGGTTTTGATTAGATCAGAGACCATGGTTGCTAAGTCAGAGGGGTTCTGCTTAGAATTCTCTGTCTGTTGCTGAGAAGATGATGGAAAAGGTTTGCCATTGTTAAACCTGTTTTTCCACCATTATTATTGAAACCTTGTTGAGGTCTCTCTTGATTCTTCCATGAGAGATTTGGGTGATTTCTCCATGAAGAATTATAGGTGTTTCCATAGGGTTCTCCTAGGTAATTCACCTCTTCCATTGAAGGGTTCTCAGGATCATAAGCTTCTTCCTCAGATGAAGCCTCCTTAGTACTGCTTGGTGCATTTTGCATTCCAGACAGACTTTGAGAAATCAAATTGACTTGTTGAGTCAATATCTTGTTCTGAGCCAAAATGGCATTCAGAGTATCAATCTCAAGAACTCCTTTCTTCTGACTTGTCCCATTGTTCACAGGATTCCTTTCAGAAGTGTACATGAATTGGTTATTTGCAACCATTTCAATGAGCTCTTGAGCCTCTGTAGGCATCTTCTTCAGATGAAGAGATCCTCCAGCAGAGCTATCCAAAGACATCTTGGATAGTTCAGAGAGACCATCATAGAAAATACCTATGATGCTCCATTCAGAAAGCATGTCAGAAGGACATCTTCTGATCAACTGTTTGTATCTTTCCCAAGCTTCATAGAGGGATTCTCCATCCTTCTGTCTGAAGGTTTGGACTTCCACTTTAAGCTTACTCCATCTTTGTGGTGGAAAGAACTTTGCCAAGAAGGCATTCACTAGCTTTTCCCAAGAGTCCAGGCTTTCTTTAGGTTGAGAGTCTAACCATATTCTAGCTCTGTCTCTTACAGCAAAAGGGAATAGCATCAGTCTGTAGACCTTAGGGTCAACCCCATTAGTCTTGACTGTGTCACAGATTTGCAAGAATTCAGCTAAAAACTGATGAGGATCTTCCATTGGAAGTCCATGGAACTTGCAATTCTGTTGCATTAGAGAAACTAATTGAGGTTTAAGCTCAAAGTTGTTTGCTCCAATGGCAGGGATAGAGATGCTTCTCCCATAAAAATCAGGAGTAGGTGCAGTAAAGTCACCCAGCACCTTCCTTGCATTGTTTGCATTATTGTTGTTTTCGGCTGCCATGTCTTCTTCTTCTTTGAAGAATTCGGTCAGGTCCTCTAAAGAGAGTTGTGCTTTGGCCTCTCTTAGTTTTCTCTTCAAGGTCCTTTCGGGTTCAGGGTCAGCTTCAACTAGAATGCCTTTGTCTCTGCTCCTGCTCATATGAAAGAGAAGAGAACAAGAAAATGTGGAGTCCTCTATGTCACAGTATAGAGATTCCTTGAGATGTCAGAGGAAAAGAGAAATAGAAAGAAGAAGGAGAAGAAGAATCCGAACTTTACTTAGATAAGGTTCGAATTGTGCATTAAGAAGGAGTGGTACTCCATAAATAGAAGGATGTGAGAAGGAGGAGAGTAATTTTTTTTGAAAATTAATTAAAATATTTTGAAAAACATTTTTGAAAAACACTAATTGATTTTCGAAAACAAAAGTGGGAAAGAGGTAAAGTGATTTTTGAAAAAGATTTTGAAATTAGAAATTAAAAGAGATTTGATTGAAAACTATTTTGAAAAAGATGTGATTGAGAAGATATGATTGGTTTTAAAAAGATGTGATTGAGAAGATATGATTTGAAAACAATTTTAAAAAGATTTGATTTTAAAAATTAATGACTTGCCTAACAAGAAAAGATATGATTTAAACATTAAACCTTTCTCAACAGAAAAGGCAACAAATATGAGATGTTCAATCAAATCATTAATTGTTAGTAAGTATCTTTGAAAAAGGAAAGAAATTGATTTTGAAAACATTTGATTGAAAAGATATGATTTGAAAAAGATTTGATTTTGAAAAACTTTGAAAAAAATTGATTTGAAAACAAAATCTTCCCCCTAGCACCATCCTGGCGTTAAACGCCCAGAATGGTATCCATTCTGGCGTTTAACGCCCAAAATGCACCCTTTTTGGGCGTTAAACGCCCAACCAGGTACCCTGGCTGGCGTTTAAACGCCAGTCTGCCTTCTTCACTGGGCATTTTCGAATGCCCAGCTTTTTCTGTATAATTCCTCTGCAGTATGTTCTGAATCTTCAATTCTCTGTATTATTGACTTGAAAAGACACAAAATAAAAAATATTTTTGGATTTTTTTAATAATCAAAATGCAACAAGAATCAAATAACAATGCATGCAAGACACCAAACTTAGCAGTTTGTATACTACTGACACTATATGAGACACCTAAACACTCAAGTCAAGAGAATCCAAAGATCAGAGTAAGAAATCATCAAGAATTACTTGAAGATCCTTAAGACACGTGAATGAATGCATGCAATTGACACCAAACTTAAAATGAGACACTAGACTCAAGCAAGAAATATTTTTGGTTTTTATGATTTTCTAATTTTTTTGTGTTTTTCGAAAATTAAGTGGAAAAAGATATCAAAATTCTTAATGAGAATTCCAGGAATCAGTGCAATGCTAGTCTAAGACTCCGGTCCAGGAATTAGACATGGCTTCACAGCCAGCCAAGCTTTCAAAGAAAGCTTCGGTCCAAAACACTAGACATGGCCAAAGGCCAGCCAAGCCTTAGCAGATCACTGCTCCAAAAGCAAGATCAACAAGCTCTTGTGATGATAAGTTCAAACCTCGGTCCAATGAAATTAGACATGGCTTTACAGCCAGCCAGATTTCTGCAAATCATCATGAAACTCTAGAATTCATCTTCAAGAATTTCGAAAAAAAAAATAAATGCCTAATCTAAGCAACAAGATGAACCGTCAGTTGTCCATACACAAGAACAATCCCCGGCAACGGCGCCAAAAACTTGGTGCTGTTGCCGGATCAGGATCAAAACTTGGCACTGTTATTGCAGAGAACAAATGCGAAACCGTAGTTAGGACATTCAATTCCCCGGCAACGGCGCCAAAAACTTGGTGCACGAAATTGTGATCAATACTTTTACACAGAACAATCCCCGGTAATGGCTCCAAAGACTTGGTGCACAATACCATGGCATAAACACAACTTCGCACAACTAACCAGCAAGTGCACTGGGTCGTCCAAGTAATACCTTACGTGAGTAAGGGTCGATCCCACGGAGATTGTTGGTATGAAGCAAGCTATGGTCACCTTGTAAATCTCAGTCAGGCAGACTCAAATGGGTATAGTGGTAAACGAATAAAGCATAAAGGTAAAGATAGAGATACTTATGTATATCATTGGTAAGAGCTTCAGATAAGCGAATGAAGATGCCTTCCCTTCCGTCTCTCTGCTTTGCTACTGTCTTCATCCAATCCTTCTTACTCCTTTCCATGGCAAGCTCGTGTAGGGTTTCACCGTTGTCAATGGCTACCTCCCATCCTCGCAGTGAAAGCTAATGCTCACGCACTCTGTCACAGTACGGCCAATCACCGGTTGGTTCCCGCTTCCTACTGGAATAGAATCCCTCTTTTGCGTCTGTCACTAACGCCCAGCAGGTTACAAGTTTGAAGCACGTCACAGTCATTCAATCATTGAATCATACTCAGAATACCAAAGACAAGGTTTAGACCTTCCGGATTCTCTTGAATGCCGCCATCAGGTCCTGCCTATACCACGAAGATTCCGATTAAAGAATCCAAGAGATATTCACTAGAGCCTTGGTTACTTGTAGAACAAGAGTGGTTGTCAGTCACCTTGTTCATAGGAGAGAATGATGATGAGTGTCAATCATCACCTTCATCAAGTTGAAGAACAAGTGATATCTTGGACAAAGAACAAGCGGAATTGAATAGAAGAACAATTGTAATTGCATTAATACTCGAGGTACAGCAGAGCTCCACACCTTAATCTATGGTGTGTAGAAACTCCACCGTTGAAAATACATAAGAACAAGGTCTAGGCATGGCCGAATGGCCAGCCTCCCAAAGTGAGTTCAATCATCAAAACATGATCAAAAGACTCTCCATACAATAGTAAAAGGTTCTATATATAGAAAACTAGTAGCCTAGGGTGTACAAAGATGAGTAAATGACATAAAAATCCACTTTCGGGCCCACTTGGTGTGTGCTTGGGCTGAGCAATGAAGCATTTTCGTGTAGAGACTTCTCTTGGAGTTAAACGCCAGCTTTTATGCCAGTTTGGGCGTTTAACTCCCAATTAGGTGCCAGTTCCGGCGTTTAACGCTGGAATTTCTTGAGGTGACTTTGAACGCCGGTTTGGGCCATCAAATCTTGGGCAAAGTATGGACTATCATATATTGCTGGAAAGCCCAGGATGTCTACTTTCCAACGCCGTTGAGAGCGCGCCAATTGGGCTTCTGTAGCTCCAGAAAATCCACTTCGAGTGCAGGGAGGTCAGAATCCAACAGCATCTGCAGTCCTTTTCAGTCTCTGAATCAGATTTTGCTCAGGTCCCTCGATTTCAGCCAGAAAATACCTGAAATCACAGAAAAACACACAAACTCATAGTAAAGTCCAGAAAAGTGAATTTTAACTAAAAACTAATAAAAATATACTAAGAACTAAACTAAAACTACTAAAAACATACTAAAAACAATGCCAAAAAGCGTACAAATTATCCGCTCATCACCTGTCCCAAGTATAGGTTCATTAAGTATATACTGAAACAATTTAACTTTTCATATTATACCTAACCTTAGGCGCAGCTCAAGAACTAACTAGGTTGCCCTAGTTCGTTCGGTAATCTCTGTTTGATTCTGTCATTAAAACTTTACAGACTTTTTCTTTGATTTTTATCTTTTCTTCAACTATTTATCTTTCTTTTATCTTTGCCTCACTAATATGTTCTTACCACTCTCTAAGTGTTTTATGAAGGTAATTATGAGATTCTGCGCTTAAAGTTGTTTTTCTAAAACTTTTACAGAAAACTGCCTTTTTTGCATTATTTTATTATTTTTATTTAAATATTATTTTTAATTAAATATTATTATTTAATATTTTATTATTATTTATTATTTTATCATTAAATTTTTAAAAATTACCCCTCTTTAACTTTTAACCTTTAAAATTTACTTTTTACCACCCGTAACTTTTAATATTTTTACTTTAACCACCCTAACTTTTGGAAATTACAAAATAACCCCTCAAACACCAAAATAACTACTTCCTTGCCCATTTTAAGATCTAAAAGGTGTTCTTCAATGTTTTTTACCACACTCAAAGTGTTCTTCGTATTCTTCGTAAATTTTTCATATTCTTTTCCTGTTTCTACCCGTTTTTCAATCTTTTCAGCAACCAATTTTTACCATAATTCATAATAAATTTCCAGCCACTAAAACCCCATCTTTTCCACATGATTTCAACACAAATTGAACCCCAATTTAGTCCTAGAGTTTTGTTTTTCCAACAACTTCAAGAACATGAAATCAAAGCTTGAATTTCATCAAATTTCATCAAAATTTTACCAAATTTTCACCAAGAATCAATCATATATGCAACCAATTTTTAGCACTGCCAAATCATAAAAGATTCACAAAACTCAAACACAAATAATCAAGATTAATTTCGTCACACCCTACCTGGTTTTGCTGCTCCGAATTCAGTTATACTTTCAGGTGATCCTTAAGCACTTTTTCCTCCTAAATCACATCAAGAACAACTTTAAATCCACAAACCCTCAACTGACCAAATCTCTCTCAGCACATTAAGAAGGAATATCTCACCTTAGACTTGCTGGAAATTAACGTTTCTGGGCCCTCAAGTCAAGTTAAGCATGATTCATAAGGAAGAACATCAAGAAAACACATGTTTAAGCATGTTTCCTTGAAACTGAAGCAAAAGGGAGATGGTGCAGCCAACTCACCTTGATTCCAGCCTTGATAAGTCATATGATTATGTAGAGAAAGAAGAAAGGATCATTTTGGTTGGATTGGAATTTTGATTTGAGTTTTAGTTCAGCAGAAATCAAGATTTGAAGATTTGGAACTAAGACCTTTTCTCTCTTTTTCTCTCTTCCTATTTTCGGCCACAAGGTGAAAATGAGACAGCCTTGGGGGTCTTGGGGGTGTAGGGTGTGTTTTGATTGGTTGGCTTGGAGGTGGATTAAAATAATATTAAAACATCTCAGGTGTATAACTACTAAAACTAGATGTATCAGAACACTTGTAAAAACATCTCTAAAAGTTCTTTTCTAAGCTACTAGAATAAATGACACTAGTAACATATTTATTATGAGAATAGAATGTGTATGATGAGGCCCTAGCATTGCTAAAGTCATCAGAGAGTGCTGGTGCTAAGCTGCACCAGTAAACTGTGAACCCGGTTAAACCGATTTCCTGTTTTTAACTAAAATAGACCAGGTAATACTATAATATTATTCAAGAAGCTTCTAATACTTATATAGTGATAATATTATACTATTATTTTTCTTCTCTCATGAATCACGTTCGGTTCATCAAATTGAGACTATTTACGAAAATCAGAATCAACACTCCTAACCGATACAGTTCAAAAACTAGGTTCTTCGTGATTGCGTTATTGAGCTTTCCTCAGAAGAGGTTCTAGATTAAGGATGACATAATGACAATTAGGATTGAGATGCTTGATGATACAGCAGAGGTGTTCCCTTTACTGATCTTCCAGAGAAATCCATGCCTTTATAAAAGATCTCACGTACTCGAAAATCGGGGTTGTTACAGAGTGTTCTGACTGTCCTGTACCACCCTCATCTGGTCGAAGGTCGAAGTAAGCTACTCGCAATGGCTATCCTATGTCATCCTCATCTGCTCAATGGAGAATGTCAGCTACTGCCAGTACTGCTAAGGCAGAAAATAGTGTCCCTGAGGCAAGGGAGGTTGGTGTTGCTGAGCCTCTTCTTCAGCTTTCTCTCCTCTGGGGATCCTCTGGTATTCCCTAACGTATTTCATATTATTCTTCGTAATAGGCCTCTCAACTGAAATAGGGAAATCATTATCCATTTTTACCCTAGTAGCCTCACAAAGGCGATAAATGAGATGTGGTAAGCCCAGCCTAGCATTCTTAGCGGAGTTCGCGGCAATGGTATAGATCTGTTGTGCAATGATGTCCTCTACCTCCACTATCTTTCCCTTCAAAATGCAGTGAATCATAGTGGCCTAGTCCACAATGCTCTTGGTCCAGTAGCTAGTGGGCATGATAGACCTCCGGATGAAGTCTAGCCATCCTCTAGGCAAAAGAAGTAGGTCACTGCTCTTAGGTTTGTACAGCCACCTTTCCAAACCTAATCTTCACTGGGCCCCTGGAATGCATATATCAGCGAGCACTTGATCCAATTGCTGATCTCTGTTTACCCTCTTGCTATAGCATTCCTCTATTGTATGATCAGTGAGTGGTAATTGGAGTGTCTGTCAGATATTCTCTAGGCTAAAATCAAGGATTCTTCCCCTCACAAAGCTTCGGTGGTTCTTTTCATTAACTCTAGTGACATCCTTGTATGTGACCCAAAGATTGCCATAAAATTTCTAAACCATCAATTGTCCGACCTCAATATGTGGATTACACAGGAATTGCCACCCTTCCCTCTGAATCTAGAACTGAGTTTTCGGATACTCGTTCGGTTGAAGTGCAAATTTCACTTCTGGAATCACAGTTCTCTTGTAAGTGACATAAAAAAATGCTCCTCATATAATTTAAAGTGGAATCTCCGTGAATCATGAGAACCAGTGGCCGGTTCCTTTCCTTTCCTCTTTCTTGAGGACTCAATGGTCTTCGGTGCCATTAGAATAAACAAAACAAGCGAAGCGACAATACCAAAATTAAACCTTTGCTCATCCTCGAGCAAAATAGAATACATCAAAGAGGATGAAAGAGGGAAAAGGTGTAGAGGCAATGTGGAAGGGTGTACTAGGAAAGGGAAGGCAAAGAAAAGAAAAAGAAATAATAAGATAGAAATATATATATATATATAAAAGAAGTTCTGGGAACTAAAAAGAAAGAAGGTAAGCAAGGGAGAGGGGGCTTTATATAGGGAAGGGAAGGTTAGTCACGGGTTCTTGAATGGAAGTAGGTAGGAAGGGGTTTATGCTTTGGTCAAGGGAGATTGATGAGTCCATATTTGATGAGATATTTTGTCTTGATTTGAGTGGATTTCATCACAGAAACCTACACTTAAGCACCCAAATAGCATACTTTTGTGTTTGATCCCTAATTTAATCCTAAATGTGAAAACATGCAATTTTGTGCTTTAATAGAGCGAATTAATCCCACTTTTATTCCATTCGATGCCGTGATATGGTTTGTGAGTGATTTCAGGCCGTAGAGGCAAGAATGGATGGCCAAAAGTTGAAGGAAGCATGTATATTTTTGAGAACACATGAAGAAAACAAGGAAAAGCACACACAGCGACATGTGCGTGAACACAAGTGCCTGTGCGTATGCACAGGAGGATTTTCAGCTAAGTGTGTGGATGCACACATCTGTGCATCCGCACAGGTCCCTGCACGTGATTTTGTTAATGAAACATCTGCTGGGCTATTTTGGAGACTTTTGGCCCAATTTTGGAAGGCTTGGATGCTGAAATCAAGTGCTATATGAAGGGAACTTCGTGCCATATGAAGGGAGCAATCTTAGAATAGGAACAACACATTTTAGGAGTAGTTTTAGGGTAGTTTAGGTTAGGTTTTCTCTCAATTCTCTCTTAGGGTTTTCATTAGGATTTTGTATAATTTTATACTACAAGTCTTGCTTTTGGATTTTGCAATTTACATTGTAAGTCTTTCTTTAATTGTTTCTTTTTATTACATTTCTTTGTCTAGACTTAGCTTCCTTTGTTAATATACATAGTGTTGCAATTTTGGATTTCTAGTTGTTTGATGAAATGCCAATTTTGATTATGGAGTAATTTCCACCCCTTGGCTTGGGAAAATGAGTTTATGGATTACTAGAGCCATAATGTCTAACATTTAGTGATAATTCTTGGGTTGTTAATTGTTGTTGTTCCCACTAACGCTAATTTGTTGCTAAGGTAATTAGCAAGCAACCTAGGATTTGTGGGTTAAGAACACTTATGCTCATTTAACTTACTCTCTGATGTGAGGGTTGACTTAGTGAGATTAATCCATCATAATTATCATAGTTGTGGTTATGGCAAGGAAGGCATTCCATAACTCATCCCAAGTCATGGTTTCATTTATGTTTTGATCCACCCTTTCCATCAATTTTGAGTCTTACTTGTTTATATTACATACATACTTCTTTTGTTCTTTTATTAGTTTATTAATTACAATTTTGTCTTGTTCTTTATCTCTTTATTTTTATTGCTTCCCCTTGCTTTCTCACAACCAAAATTGTGTGCGGTCATTGGCACTAGTTCCTAGGGAGAACGACCTGGGAGTCTAAATACTCTCGGCTTATATGTTTTGAATTGAAACATTTGATAGAGAGGATCCATTGCCGGTTAGGACTGTACTTACATTGGAAGAAGTTCTATTTTATCTAAATTCCGAATCGGCATAAATTCTCTCTTGTCAAATTTTGGCGCCATTGCCGGGGAGCTAGCGTCATGAGTGCTATATATTGGTTGTTGTAAATATGTGAATAGTGTGAATACATGCTTTTTGGTTGTTTGTTTGCTTTTGTTGATAATTAGTATTTTATTTCTTTTGTCACTTGATGTCTTTAGTTTTTATTTTCTAACTTCTCTATGAGTTATCACCCTTTTGGTTTAGAGTTTGGTTGTGATCATTTTGTAGGGTTTGATAACTTCAATTTTAGATTGCATCATGGGTTTGGAGCATCAATTTTGGAAGGAGCAACCTCCTCCATATTACAATGAACCATACCCTCTCCAATATGCATACCCAAACCAAGGATATGGTGGATTTCATTATGACTATACACCTCCACCACCATATGCCTATGACCAATACCCCCAACATAAGCATTAATCACCACATTTTCAAACACCACACCACCACCACCATACACCTTCTTACTTACCACCTCTAAACACTTACCAACATGGCTCACCTCCCACATATACAACCTATCTCCCAAATTATGAACTTTCTCTTTTAACCCAACGTGAAGCTTTCCCAACCTTGACCCAAAACCATCAATATCTTAAAAGCCTTTCTCCAAGAGCAAGAAGGATACCGAAGGATGCAAGGGCACTTTATGGCTACCATAGGCGAAGCGGTAACCCGCTTAGTCCTCCTACGCTCATCCGATCAAGGCACTTCTCTTGAAGAATGTGAAGGATCAATTAAAGAGTGGAGTGAAGAGGAGAATGTGGAGCCTCAAGAGAAAGAAGAAGGGTTAGAGCTTGAAGTGCAACTAGAGGAAGAAAGGGAAGTATGTGAACTGGAGGAGAGAAAGGAGGAATTAAGGGAGGTTGATCAAGATGAGGATTCCATCATTCATGATTTTTTTATCCTCCTTGATCAATCCCCTTGATGATCCTAATGAGCCTCTTCCCATTGATTTTGAGAGAGACATGGAGGTAGACTTCTCACAACCTCCTTGTTATGATTTGAGTGATGGGGAAGAGGAAGTTGGTGAGGAAGTAAGTCCGTTCCAAGAACACATTGAGTGGGTGGCAATTTCACCATTGAGCTTCATTGGCCCCTACCAATATGCTATCTTGGAGACGAATTACCAACTCAAGGTCCTTCTTGGGTTGGTACATGGTGGGGAAAGGAGTGTTGGTTGCCAAGTGAGCCCAAAGCTAATCAAGAGAGCCAAATCAAGCTTTGGGATTCAAGCATGGTGTGAAGCACAATTAAGTGGATTCTAGAGAGTGTTGAGGTACTTCAAGGGTCGATTGAGGACTTGTTCATCCGGCTTGGAGCATAGAGATCAACAAGAAGGATGACGGAAAACTCGAACATGGGATCCTAGAGGAGCCTTAAGGATCAAGCTTGGATGGAGATTCAAAGAGGAGTGGAAGCACAAGCCACCCTAGCAAGAGTCTCCTCAACAAGTCCAACTTAAGGACTATAAATCAAAGTGCTAGGTGGGAGACACTCCACCATGGTAGCATCTTTCTTATCCATTCTCTTTGTTTATAGTCTTGATTTCTTGCATGTTTGCTTGGTTTAGTTAGTTTAGGATTAGTTCAATTTTTGAGTAGATAGGTTAATTTTGTTTTTGGATCATGAATGTTTGAGATTTTGAATGTTTGGGGTTGAAATTTGGATGAGCTAAGGCTTGGCATCTTAGATTTTAAAGAAATGTTTTTTGGAAAACAGGGCATCTGTTCGCGCACACACACTTGTGCGTGTGCACACATCTTCTATTTTCTGCGTCCTGTGCGTGCGCACCGAACCGTGCGTACGCACACTCATATATATGCCCTCTGTTTAGAGCGCTCACATGCCTTGTGCATGCGCTTCCCTCTGTTCTTACACTTTGTGCGTGCACACGTGGTTGTGCGTACGCACGCAACCTTCTTTTCGCGCTCTCTGTGCGGTCGCACAAGCTTGTGCGTCCGCACGCCAACTTGCATCCCTTCTGGTGGGAGTGTTGGCACAGCCTATGCGCGTGAACCCCATCCCTTTTCGTTCCTGTGCGCACGCATGTACCTATGTGCGCACTCACACATGATCCTTGAAAAAAAAATAGAGATGTTCTGTGCGTGCGCACACACTGGTGCGTACGCACACCTCTTATACCCCTTCTGTCCAGAGCGTTTGCACGGCTTGTGTGAGCGCATACCTCCCATGTTTCGCCTAGTGTGCGTACGCCCACGTACCTGTGCGTACGCACAAGTGTTGTTTTGGGCAAAAACTTTTATTGCACTTTTCTTTGAGCCCTAACACACTTCCACCCCCTTCATCCCTCCCTTCTTTCCCTTTTGCCCTATTTTCTACTTATTCTTGTTTGTTTTCTTTACATGTTGTTTTCATTTTAGTAGTTTTGATTTACTTGCTTTCTAATTGAATAAGTTGCAAGTGTTTGTTTTGTAGTGATTGGGGTGCCTCTTGATTAAATCAATGCACTTATGCTTTGCCTTAATTTACTAGTACCTTGTGGGTTTGATAACTCACGTTTTGACTGTACCACTAGGACAAATTATATAAGTGCATTGAATTTAGTGAATTGAGTTAAAATTACTTGTTCATCATGATTTCCATATTAAATTCATCACATGACTCGTACTTGCTCCTTGTTAATGCTTTGCATTTATTTGAGTGTCTCAACTTGATTCTTATCAAGCTTGTCACTTTTTGAAAAAGTATCTTTTTCATGTGACTTTTTTTTGATGTTTCATGATGAAAAAGTGATTTTCTTTTCATTGATGGATTGGATGTTGTTTATTGTGCATTTTTATATCAATCTCGCACTTTCACTTGCACAAGTTCAACATCCAATATCCCAATTACTCAATTCACTTTTGTGGTTACCTAGGTTTATTTGTGCCTTATCTCTTGCTTATTCTTTAATTGCAACCTAGGCCATTTAATTGAGGAACTCATTTTTACCTTTTTGATCGTGTGGATGCCGTTTTAATTTGCCATTGTGTTTGTTCCAATCGCACGCATAATTGGAATGCACACATGGCTCTATTTTTATCATACCACACTTCTATGAGAGCTTCCTCAATTAGATGCTTATTTACTTATCCCTTTATCCTTTTGTGATACTTGCCCTATGATTCCTAATTATACCTTATTCACTCTTTTTGAGGATGAGACATAACGGCAAGGAGCCTGGAGAGGAGGAGGACACCAAGGATGGAGATGCCAAGCCCGCATTGGACTTGGAGATTTCGTCCCAACCTGAGCCCCCACATCCACCAGCTGAAGGTGGAGGACCGTAGAGCCATTCTCCCCGGATTGTGTTCATGCACGGAGGACCGTGCAACGCTTAAGTGTGGGGGAGGATTCGCCATTTTGGGGAGTAAACTTTCTTTTCCCAAACACTTTGCACTTTCATTTTTGTTTTCGTTTATTATGTTTCTTGTAGATATTTAGAGTGTTTTTTTATTGTTGCATTGCATTTTCTTCATAGTTTATATCTATTACATTTTGCATCTTTTGCATGGTATATATTTATAGATAGAAGTTGTGATTGGATGATGTGAATAGCATAGCGCCTAGTTCAATTTTGTCCTAATTGTTCATGTTAGTTTTTTATTATCGAAAATTTGGAAGAGAACTAGGAAATTTTTCTGATGAAATTGCATCTGTCACATTATACATACATATAGGAAATAACTTTGGTGAAAAACAACAAAAGAATTTTCAAGAATTTTGTTTCAAGGGCATTCTATTGAATTGATTTGGAAAATTGTTTTTAAAACTTGTTTGAATGATTGTTTTATGGAACATAGAAGAGAGATAGAACAAAGCAACCTTGTTAGTTATTGAGCTTTAATGAGTGGTTACACATTTTAACCACTATTTTTGTTCATTGTGTGCTATGCTCCTTCTATGATTGTAATCTTGGTTTTGCTTGATTCTTTATTTCCAATGTTTGATGTTTTGAATGCATTTAGCATGATTGAGGCCATTTTTGTATTAAACTCACTCACCCATATGGACCTACCCTTGCATCTACCTTTGTTAACCCGTTTTGAGCCTCTTAATCCCATTTATTCTAATTGTTAGCACATCACAAGCCTAAGCGGAAAACCATGAATTACATTGAATTGCATCTTTGATTAGCTTAGGTTGAAGAGTGTGTTTCATTTAAGTGTGGGGAAACTTTTGGGAAACATTGGTAGTGAATGAAGAAGATTGTATTGGGTATGCATTGAAAAAGAAAAAAAATTTGGAAATGGGTGCACATTCATGTATCATCAATTTGCTTTAACCTTATGAATTTGTCCTAGAAAAAGAAATAGAAAAAAAATTATATATGGAAAATAATAAGAAGGGACAAAAGTTGCCCCAAAGAAAAGAAAAAAAATGAACGAATAAGGAATGCATATGTGTTTTGAATAGGAACTAAGGCATGAATGTGCGTGAAAAGAAGTAATGGGTGGTTGGAATGCATATTTGTGATTTGGTTGATAAAGGTTGAGTTGGGCACTTGAGCTAATCAAAAATCCAATTCCTTAGTCTACTTAACCATATTTATCCTACCTTAACCCTAAGCCCATTACAACCCTCTAAAGACCTCATGATACTTGCACTCATGCATCAAATATTTGTTGATTGATAGATGAAAAGCAAATCCTTGAAAGCATGATTAGGTAGAGACTTGAGTGATTAAACCCTGAACATCGTGTGATGAGAGTGTATACACACCCAGTGAGGGTTCAATTACTCAATTCTATGTCTCCACCTTTTTTATCATGCATTCTTGTAAGTTGCTTCATTTTGATGAGTAAATCAATTTTTTAGATTTTGAGTGTATTGGACTATTCCCTTGCTTAGCCCTATATGTCTATATACTTGCTTGGAAATTTGATTGTTTATTTTCACCAATTCAATAGGATACTATAGTAAATGTAGTTATAAATAGAATATACATATTTGCATGCCTATAGATAGTTGCATTCAATAAGTTGTTTCCCTTTTGATCATTCTCCTTGTTGGTTTAGCATGAGGACATGCTATTGTTTAAGTGTGGGGGAATTGATGAGTCCATATTTGATGAGATATTTTGGCTTGATTTGAGTGGATTTTATCACATAAACCTACACTTAAGCACCCAAATAGCATACTTTTGTGTTTGATCCCTAATTTAATCCTAAATGTGAAAACATGCAATTTTGTGCTTTAATAGAGTGAGTTAATTCCACTTTTATTCCATTCGATGACGTGATATGGTTTTTGAGTGATTTCAGGCCTTAGAGGCAAGAATGGATGGCCAAAAGTGGAAAGAAGCATGTACAAGGGAGAACACATGAAGAAAACAAGGAAAAGCACACACAGCGACAAGTGCGTGCGCACAAGTGCCTGTGCGTACGCATAGGAGGATTTTCAGCTAAGTGTGTGGACGCACACATCTGTGCGTCCGCACAGGTCCCTACACGTGATTTTGTTAATGAAACATGTGCTGTGTGATTTTGGGGGCCTTTGGCCCAATTTTGGAAGGCTTGGATGCTGAAATCAAGTGCTATATGAAGGGAACTTCATGCCACATAAAGGGAGCCATCTTAGAATAGGAACAACACATTTTAGGAGTAGTTTTAGGGTAGTTTAGGCTAGGTTTTCTCTCAACTCTCTCTTAGGGTTTTCATTAGGGTTTTGTAGAATTTTATACTATAAGTCTTGCTTTTGGATTTTGCAATTTACATTGTAAGTATTTCTTTAATTGTCTCTTTTTATTACATTCCTTTGTCTACACTTTCTTATATTTTAGCTTCCTTTGTTAATATACATAGTGTTGCAATTTTGGATTTCTAGTTGTTGAATTTGATGTTTGATGCTTACTTCATGTTTGTTGAGTTGCCTTTATTAATTTTTATCATTTATGGTTTATAGTCGTCATCAATTTCTCAATTTTGTCATGTTTTATGATTTTGCCCACTATGTGTTTGATGAAATGCCAATTTTGATTATGGGATAATTTCCACCCCTTGGCTTGGGAAAACTGAGTTTATGGATTACTAGAGCCATAATATCCAACATTTAATGCTAATTCTTGGGTTGTTAATTGTTCTTGTTCCCACTAACGCTAATTTGTTGCTAAGGTAATTAGAAAGCAACCTAGGATTTGTGGGTTAAGAACACTTATGCTCATTTAACTTACTATTCGATATGAGGGTTGACTTAGTGAGATTAATCCATCATAATTATCATAGTTATGGTTGTGGCAAGGAAGGTATTCCATAACTCATCCCAAGTCAAGGTTTCATTTATGTTTTGATCCACCGTTTGCATCAATTTTGAGTCTTACTTGTTTATATTACATACATAGTTCTTTTGTTCTTTTATTAGTTTATTAATTGCAATTTTGTATAGTTCTTTTATCTATTTATTTTTATTGCTTGCTTCTTCATTGAAAACCCCTTGCTTTCTCACAACCAAAATTGTGTGCGCTCATTGGCACTAGTTCCTAGAGAGAATGACCCGGGAGTCTAAATACTCTCGGTTTATATGTTTTGAATTGAAACATTTGATCGAGAGGATCCATTGCCGGTTCAGACTGTACTTACAACGGAAGAAGTTCTATTTTATCTAAATTCTGAATTGCCATAAATTCTCTCTTGTCATAGGTTTATTGGGAAGGGTTGGATAATGTGAGTTGAAGGAGTGTTGAGAAAGATAAAAGGGAAATGGGGATAGGATTGGGGAAAGATTTGGGGAAAGTAAATTTGTCAGGGGTGTTGGTTTCCGAATCTATGAGATTCATTTCCAAATTTTGCATGATTTCCTTCGAATATAACAAAACAGTGAAGTTGGCGCCAAACTCAGGATAAGTGAAGTTTGGCACCGTAAGCCCAGTATAGATTGCCTTCTCCTGGCACCAAACTTTGCTCAAGCCAATTTTGGCACCACCCTTGCCATTTTTTCATCTTTTTTTTTCATTTTTTTTTCATTCATGAAACTCCGGCGCCAAACACTAGGGGGGCTATGTTTCGCGCCCCCTGGCAGACAGTTTTAGCTTCTTTTTCTTGATGGTGGTGCCAAACTCCAAGAAGCCAAGTTTGGCGCCACCTCTTCCACAAATTCTTCATAAGTTACATCCACTGTGGTGCCAAACTTGGAAATCCCAAGTTTGACACAAACCCTCCAAAGAGACTTCTTCAATTTGCACACATCATGTGGCATCAAACTTGGATATCCCAAGTTTGGCACCAACCCACCAGGATTTTCTTGCACTTTTACGTTGTCCTTGGCGCCAAACTTGGATTCGCCAAGTTTGGCACCACCTCTCCAGGGGATAATGCTTCAATTTTCTTCATATCTGGCGCCAAACTTGGACTGGCCAAGTTTGGCGCCACCCATTCCATAGCAGATTTCTCTAGGGTGGTCAAAATTTCTTCTAATTGCACTTGTTTCTGTTTTAATCAATCTACATGATCAAAATAGACATAAAACAAAGGAAAAACTATGAAAACTCAAAAAAAACTAAATAAATTCAAAGCATAAATAAAAATTAAGGATACGGAACATCGGGTTGCTTTCTAACAAGCACTTCTTTATCGTCACTAGCTTGATAGTCAGTTTTGCTAAGTCAGCAAATGAGTGGACCTTTGGCGATCAATCTCGCCTCCAGGATAATGTTTTAGCCTCTGGCCATTGTCTGTGAATCTTCTATCAGAGTTATCTTCTTGAAGTTCCACATGACCATACGGTGAAACTTTGGTTACCACAAAAGGTCCTGACCACTGATGACAAGTCATCATATACCCATTTTTCAAGCTATTTTCACTTGTTTTGTTAGCATTTATGCACTTTCTTGCATCCTAAGTAAGTGATTTGGAGTGAAAATGCATAATTTCTCTAAATCAAGCAACCACCATGAAATTAATGTTAAATCATGAGGTTTAAGCTAATTTTAATTGAATTTTAATTGGTTTATAAGCCTCTTGAATTTAGTGATACTTTGAGTGGTTGTTTTGGTTTATTGTAGGTGAAGAAAAGAAAAGAAAAGAAAAAGCGTGGCCTAAGAAGTGTAGCCCAAGGAAAGGAAAGCGTGGTTAAAGGGATGAGAAGTGTGCCGCATGCAAAGGGGGAGGCAACATTGCCCTCCACAAGGGCACACTGCCCTCTAGGAGGGCAACATAAGGGAACCAAGAAGAGAAGGCAACTCTGCCCTGCCCACTCCAAGGACAGAGCACAATTTTGTGCCTTGGAACCAAGAAGAAGAGAACCTTGCCCTGCCCTCCACAAGGGCAGTATCGGGCTCTCCAAGGAAAGAAATCAAAGGAAAAATGCCTATGATGCATGCCACAAGGATCGAACAAGGAACCATGAGGAAGCTAGGACTTAAGGTTGAGTGCCGTGCCAAGAAACCAAGGAAATTATTGCAGCGTGTGCGTCCGCCCAGATTCGAACACGGGCCTTCTTTTTGGAAACACTGCCCTGCCCTCCGCGAGGGCAGGGCAGCATTTGGTTGGTGCACAAATCCTGGCGCATCACGCACGATCCTGGCGCACCAATTTTCTCCCCTGGCAGCACCAAGCACGCACCGTGGCCGATCCTGACGCACCAATTTTTCTTGCCCTGCCCTTGGCGTGGGCAGGGCAGCATCCTATGCACCAAGGCAAATTCTGGCAGCACCAAGCCGCACCAAACTTCCGCACCATGCACCAATTTTCTGCCCTGCCCTCCACAAGGGCAGGGCAGCCTCCTGGGAGCCACCATTTTGGGCCGAAAATTCAAATTAAAAATCCATTTGAATTCATTTCTTCACCAATTCAAAAGCCCATCCAAATCCCAATATCCAAGAATAGAAAGTGTATAAATAGGAGTTAGTTTGATGTAATTAGAACCTTTTTTTTGAACTGGGAACCTTTACTTTTGAATTTTACTTTTCTTTTGAGCTTTGGCAATTGTTCTTGGTGATTTCACTGAGATTTCTGAGAATTGGGGAGGAGAATTGATCTCTCTTCTTCCTCATTCTTGCCTGAGCATTTCTAATCTTCTGTTTCTGAGTTTTGGGTGTGAGAAATTGAGGAAATTCTGTCTCAATTCCCATTCAAATTCTCTTCAAATCTCTTTCTGCATAATTGAATCCATTTACATTTCCTTTACTGCTTCTTCTTCTAATTCTTGTCAATTGCTTTGTTAACTTGGATCTAGGAAGGCAAATAGAGATCTAGGCTCTGCTACCTAGTCTCTTGAGACCTGAGACCCAATTTTACTTTTGGTTCTTCTGTAAACGCTGCTGCACTTTATTTCTTTGCTGTTTGAATTCTCATTGCTTCTAATTCAATTTCTGCTCTCTTAATTGTTGCAATTCACATTCTCTTGTTTAAATTCTGCAATCCCTGTCCTCAATTCCCTTTTACTTTCAAGCAATTTATATTTCTTGCAATCTAAGTTACTGCAATTTACATTTCTTGCACTTTAAGTTTCAGTCATTTACTTTCTTGTTCTTTAAGATTCAGTCCATTTTATCTTCCTGTTCTTTAATTTACTGCAAATTCCCCTCTCCCTTTACATTTACTGTCATTTACTTCCTGTTAAACACAAATCACCCAACCAACACTTGATCCGCTTGACTAAACCACCCACTAAACTAAAATTGCTCAATCCTTCAATCCCTGTGGGATCGACCTCACTCATGTGAGTTATTATTACTTGATGCGACCCGGTACACTTGCCGGTGAGTTTTGTGTTGGATCGTTTTCCACACATCAAGTTTTTGGCGCCGTTGCCGGGGATTGAAATAGATTGACAATGATTAAGTGAAGTGGAGGTCTAGATTAAGCATTTTTTTTCTTTCTTTTCTGTTATTCTAATTCCTACTAACACACTAACTGTTTGAATTTTTGCTTAAACTAACTAAAACCTCATTCTAGCAATAGATTGAAGTTTTATTGATTTTCTGGGTCTGTGTGTTTATTGTTGTGTGTTTGTATGTCAGGTACAGGAAGATCTACCCCTGTCCTCTCTGAAATTGACCAAAGAACCCTTCGGAGGATAAGAAGAGCCGAAAGAGGGAAAACGTTGTTGGAGAAGAAGAATCTGAGGAGGAATTCCAAGAAATGGAAGGAGATCCCAATCAACCAGAAGGAGGAGCCAATAATAACCAACATCAACGAAGAGTCTTGGCTTCATACACATTTGCAAATGCTAGACACTGTGGGAGTAGCATTCTTCCCCCCAATGTCAATGCAAACAATTTTGAACTCAAGCCACAACTCATCACTTTGGTTCAAAACAATTGTTCTTTTGGAGGAGGACCTTTGGAGGATCCAAATCAACATTTGTCCACCTTCTTGAGAATCTGTGACACGGTGAAAACCAATGGTGTACCTCCTGATAGCTACAAGTTGCTGCTCTTTCCATTTTCTCTCAGAGACAAAGCCACTCAATGGCTAGAAACGTTCCCAAAGGAAAGTATCAACACTTGGGATGACTTGGTGAGCAAGTTCCTTGCCAAATTTTATCCCCCTCAAAGAATCCTAAGGTTGAAGACTGAGGTTCAAACGTTCACTCAATTGGAGGCTGAGAACTTATATGAAGCATGGGAAAGATATAAGGCTCTGTTGAGGAAATGTCCACCAGAGATGTTCACTGAGTGGGACAAGTTGCAGAACTTCTATGAGGGACTCACTCTTAAAGCTCAAGAAGCTTTTGATCACTCTGCCGGAGGCTCACTACAACTCATGAAGACCACAGAGGAAGCTCAAAACCTCATTGATATGGTGGCCAACAACCAATATTTCTTTGCTCATCAAAGACAACGCCAACCATCACAGAGAAGAGGAGTAATGGAGTTGGAAGGAGTTGATTCTATTCTGGCTCAGAACAAGATGATGCAGCAGCAGATTCAACAACAGTTTGAGCAAATGGCCAAAAGGATTGATGGCTTGCAAGTGGCAGCAGTGAGCACCACAAGCCAACCACCAACTACTTGGGTGCAAAGTGAAGAAACTCAAGAGGAGCAACAGCAAGAGCAAGTCCAATACATGCACAACCAAAATCCTGGAACAAATGAAGTCTATGGGGATACCTACAATCCATCTTGGAAGAACCATCCCAACCTCAGATGGGGAGACAACCATAATCAAAACCAACAACCATGGCAAAGAAACACAGGCCAGAACAATTGGAAAAACACAAACCACAACTCTCAGCCAAACACTAACCAAAATACATACAGAAAACCACAAAACAACTACCCCAATTCTAACCAATACCCACCTAACAACCACCCAACAAATCAAAACACCTATCACCATCCATCAACACCCCAAAATCAACCCATCTCACAAGACTCGCAGAGAATCACCAATCTAGAGTTGCTCATGGAGAAACTGATGAAGAACCAAGAATTGACAACAAAGAACCAAGAAGCCTCCATGAAGAACCTAGAGAGGCAGATTGGACAAATCTCCAAGAAGATTTCTGTTGAGAAACCATCAAGTTCACTACCTAGTGACACCATTCCTAACCCAAAGGAAGAATGCAAGGTCGTGCAACTAAGAAGTGGAAAAGTGTTAACAGATGGTAACCAAGGGGCAACCAAGCATAATGACACTGAGTCAACAAAGAATGATGAAGCCATCAACAAAGACATAATAAGCAAGAATGCTCCAGAAAAACTCACAGAGGAAGACAACAAACCACAGAATTTGAAGAAAGGAGAGCAGATCAGGGAATAACCAAATCCAACACAACATCAAGTGAAGAAGAGCTCAACACCACCACTGCCATATCCACAGAGATTTCACAAAGAGACCAAGGATCAGCATTTCCACAAATTTCTTGAGACTTTCAAGAAGTTGGAAATCAACATACCTTTGGCCGAGGCTTTGGAGCAAATGCCTCTGTATGCCAAGTTCTTGAAGGAGCTTATCAACAAGAAAAGAGATTGGAATGAAAAGGAAACTGTAATGCTTAGTGAAGAATGCAGTGCACTCATTAGAAAGGGACTTCCTCCCAAGCTTGAAGATCCTGGAGGTTTCTTCCTACCATGCACTATTGGAAGCCTATTCATCAGCAAGGGGATGTGTGATTTAGGAGCAAGCATAAATCTAATCCCATACTCTTTAGTGAGAAAGCTTGGCATAGAGGAGGTGAAACCAACACAAATGTCCTTGGAATTGGTGGATCAATCGGTAGTGTATCCTAAAGGGGTAATTGAGAACCTTTTAGTTAAGGTTGACAAGTTCATCTATCCGGCAGATTTTGTGATATTGGATTCTTCAGAAAATGGAAATGACTCCATAATACTTGGTCGACCATTTTTGGCCACTGCTAGAGCCATTGTGGATATAGAGCAGGGAGAGTTAACCCTCAGGATGTATGAGGAGAGCATCATACTGAAAGTCTTTCCAGAATTACAAAGGGATGAAGAAACGAGCAAAATGAGTGATGATCTCCTTCCAATGCAATCAACCGACAAAGCAGTAGAACAGGAAAACAAGCAGATGCAAGAAGAAAAAGGAATTCAAAAGGAAGCAGGGGTGATAAACAAAAAGGAAGGTATCACAACTCAAGTCACTGTCAAAGGAAGCATGCCAACAAGGAAGAAAAAGAAGAAAAACAAGAAAAAGGCCTACAAGGGGTGGAAGAATAAGAAAATCCCAACTGAAGGATTTGCCAAAGGTGATGAGGTGCAACTAGTGTATCAACAGCTTGGAACAAAAGATTATTACACTGTCAACCAAATACTTTCTCTTGAGCACATTGAGATTGAACATCAAGGCACACAGAGAAAGCTTACAGTGAGAGGTGACAAGTTGAGACATCACCAACATCAACCACCCTAAAGGGAGTTCAATGTCAAGCTAGTGACAATAAAAGAGCGCTTCATGGGAGGCAACCCATGATTTAAGATTTCTGTCTTCTCTTTCATTTAATAAGCCATGATTTCCTGAGTATGATTTTGAACTTTCATATTTGATAAATGCACATTTTAGAGCATAAGTCAGACTTCTAAGTTTGGTGTCCCTTAAGGCACACTTAATTTTTTTTTTTGCTTTTCAAAAAGAAAGGGAGTTATTCTTAGAATATATGCATAATTTTTTGAAGCATATGACCAAACACTAAGTTTGGTGTCTGCAAGTGTAACAAAGTTCAGAGGATCATTTCCCAATTATGGAATCAAAGCCATACAGAAAGGGATCATGCATTAAAATATTTTTTAAAAAAAAAAACATATCAATTGTGAAGAATGGTTTGCAACTGCTAAGCCATCCCCTAAATAAAAGATAAGTTTGGTGTTCACCAACTTTTAGCATCTTTAATTAAGGGACACAATTGACCATAAAAATATTTTTCATAATAATAAACAAAACAAAACAATTCTTTTCATTTAATACAAATTAATTGCCAACGGCCATATTGATGATCTAAGGCTAGCTATCTTGATTCTTGCAGGAGAAAAAGATCAAGATAAAAGCTAGGAGAGGTCACGGCTAGGAGAAGTTATGTGAGGGAGGTCACATGTGCCTAGGAGAACGCACTCATGGGGAACAAAATCTGCATGCATGCAACATTGAACACCTAAATGCATGCAACCAATGGAAGAAGGATCCTCGTCAAGCCTCAACAATGCATGCAGACCGTCCATTCCATAAGTCCTCTAGATGAACAATTCAATCTCAGCCCTTCATGAGCACAAACGGATTCTTCATTCATTCATTCATTGTGGTTTCGTTGAGAAGCTTGAAGACTTGGCCTATAAGTAGCCGTTGGCACCAACACAGCATACACATTCTCATTCAAGCAACTTTCATATGAAAACCATACTCTCTTCCACTTCCAAAGCCAACATAATTCCCTTACCTCACACATCAAAACCGAACCAAAACTCTTCCCAAACACAACACACATTTCTTCTACTCTCACTTTTTCTTTCTTCTTACCTTAAATCCGATGGCCTCTTCAAGTTCAAAAAGAAGGCCGGGAAAGGAACCTATGGTAGCCGAACCCCCATCCTTTGATGCAACCAAATTTAGATCCCAATTCCATGAAGGGAGATATCATAGGTTCATGGAGACAAAGAATGTAATTTATGAAAAAGGCCTTGAGTTGAGAGAAAAAGAATATCCCATTATGAGGCAAATCACTAAAGAAAGAAGGTGGGAGCTCTTGTGTGCTCCTCTAACTGACATCAGTGCAGTTATGATTAGGGAGTTCTATGCTAATGCTGTGAAGGAAAACAAAGATAGTGCTCCTTACACAAGTTATGTCAGAGGAGTTGAAGTGAGTTTTAGCCCAGCTGCCATCACAAGAGCCCTCAAGTTGAGAACCATAACCTATGCAGAGCCTAGTTATGAGGCTAGATTGCAAATGGAAAATAATCCTGATGAGATCCTGCAGGGGTTATGTGTGGAGAATACAGATTGGGAAAGAGATTCAAAGGGAGTTCCAAGTCACATAAGGAGGATAAATCTCACTCCTGTGGCTAAGGGATGGTATGAAATAGTGAGGAGATCTATCCTTCCTACTGGAAATGCCTCTTGGGTCACAATCAAACGAGCACTCTTGACATACTGCATCCTGCATGGAGGTGAGATCAACCTCGCACAACTCATAGCTGACAGTATTCAAGGAATGGCCGAGAGCACAAGCAAATCAAAGGGTCTTGGACATCCAAGTACCATCCTCAGGCTATGTGACAAAGCTGGAGTAATCTTTGAAGATGAGGATACAGAAAAAGTGAAAAAGGGAAAATGGATTACCAAGAAGAGCATGGAGGGAACGAATGAAGAAGATGATCCCGAGGGAGTGGTAGCTCCCAAGCAAAGGAGATCACAAAGAGAGGAAGGACGAAATCAAGCTCATGATGCCATAGACATGAGCCAGTTACACAGGGCAATAGAAGAGCTATCCCAACAACTCATGCAGGCTCAACAAGGCCAAAATCAAGGGGGCCCAGCGCAATATCTAGAGCCCCATCCAGAATTTATGGAGCAATTTTTGAAAGAAAAAGAAGAACGAGAAGCTTGGCAGCGTCAAATGGAGGAGAAACAAGAGAGATGGCAACAACAAATGATGACTCAGCAGCAAGGATTTCAAGCACAGATTCTTGAAGGACAAAAAGAGCAATACAAAGAGTTCAAAGAATCATATGATAAGCTGTATTTTAGTCAAGCTAAAGCAGGGGAATATAGTCACAACCTGTATCAATGGAAGAATGTTCATCATACCATGGGAGAAGTTAGACACGTACAAAGAATGGAGAATGATGAAAACATGCAAGCAAGGTTGGAGTACTTGACCCACAATTTGCCAACACTCAATCCTGAGATCAAGCCATTTGAGCAATGCCCTGAATTCTTAGCCAAGCAACAAACAAGATCTCATCAATATACTGAGTCCACCTTTAAAAGATTGGAAGATGTTGGGCTCTCAGGACTCTTAGATTCTGTTTGGGGAAGAAGATGTCCTGGTGAAGAGATCCGAGATTATTCCAAGACAGGGAAGAGAAAGAAGAAGAAGGGAGAATCAAGCAGCAGCCATGACCATTAGAAGGTGGCAAAGTTCTTTCATACTTCCTCTTTCATGTCTCTAATAAGGAGATGCATGTCTGAAACATGATATGCCTCCATCATTTATTTCTTTTACTTCATGCAATTCTTGTTCTTTGTTTTTCATTTTAGTTAGTTAATAAATAGCTAGAAAAATGCTAAACCTGCATAATGCTTGTTATCCATCACTTAGATTTAAATTTTGTTTTGTTTCCCATATGCTTGAATAAAAGAGTTTGGTTTGAATTGAAAAGTAAAATATCCAATGTTGCATAAGCATGAATAGAAGTTGGTGGTGGTATATGTGTTTGATTAAATGCATAACTCATGAAATAATTGTTGCATAATATCAGTCTCATTCAATTGTGAGTTAGCTTGCTGTTACAAAGACTCTTATCAATAATGAAAAAGCCCTTGGCAACAAAAACAGAAAGAAAAGGGAAAGAAAAAGCCAAAATGGCAAGAAAAGCAAAAAAATAAAGGTTGGACACCAATAGCTTGGACCCTAGGACACATGCCTGTGGTGTTCTTGTACTAAGATATGCTTGGATGAGTAGATTCTAAGGGGTATTTTAAAACCCGGTCACTTAGATCAACTGATTTGGGATGGCCAATTGAAAGTCCACAATAAAGAGCAACTTAGATACAAAACATTTAGTTATCCAAAGAGATGCTGGGCATCAATGATCCTAGGAAGAATTAGTGAGCCATGTGTCTGTGGTGGAAAGATGTTGAGTAAAAAGAAAAAGAAAATAAAGCCAAAGGCTAATACTGCAACATTTGACACCAAACCTCCAAAAGAATAATAAGCTTGTTAAGCATTGTAAGCTACGAAAAGTTAACAAGGGAATAATAAAAAAAAATGAGTCTTCTAACAGCAAGTCTAGCAAGCCTTTGAGGAAAGATGTGTATTATGCAGCAGCAACAATAAGTGAGTTGTCATTGTCTGCATAAAGACCCCATAAATCAAGTTCTGCTATATGTCTAATAAGGATATGTGTTCTTTTCTTATTCATGTCATTTACTCTTAGTTTTGATGCTTGCTTGGGGACAAGCAAGATTTAAGTTTGGTGTTGTGATGACAAGTCATCATATACCCATTTTTCAAGCTATTTTCACTTGTTTTGTTAGCATTTATGCACTTTCTTGCATCCTAAGTAAGTGATTTGGAGTGAAAATGCATAATTTCTCTAAATCAAGCAACCACCATGAAATTAATGTTAAATCATGAGGTTTAAGCTAATTTTAATTGAATTTTAATTGATTTATAAGCCTCTTGAATTTAGTGATACTTTGAGTGGTTGTTTTGGTTTATTGTAGGTGAAGAAAAGAAAAGAAAAGGAAAAGCGTGGCCTAAGAAGTGTAGCCCAAGGAAAGGAAAGCGTGGTTAAAGGGATGAGAAGTGTGCCGCATGCAAAGGGGGAGGCAACATTGCCCTCCACAAGGGCACACTGCCCTCTAGGAGGGCAACATAAGGGAACCAAGAAGAGAAGGCAACTCTGCCCTGCCCACTCCAAGGGCAGAGCACAATTTTGTGCCTTGGAACCAAGAAGAAGAGAACCTTGCCCTGCCCTCCACAAGGGCAGTATCGGGCTCTCCAAGGAAAGAAATCAAAGGAAAAATGCCTATGATGCATGCCACAAGGATCGAACAAGGAACCATGAGGAAGCTAGGACTTAAGGTTGAGTGCCGTGCCAAGAAACCAAGGAAATTATTGCAGCGTGTGCGTCCGCCCAGATTCGAACACGGGCCTTCTTTTTGGAAACACTGCCCTGCCCTCCGCGAGGGCAGGGCAGCATTTGGTTGGTGCACAAATCCTGGCGCATCACGCACGATCCTGGCGCACCAATTTTCTCCCCTGGCAGCACCAAGCACGCACCGTGGCCGATCCTGATGCACCAATTTTTCTTGCCCTGCCCTTGGCGCGGGCAGGGCAGCATCCTATGCACCAAGGCAAATTCTGGCAGCACCAAACCGCACCAAACTTCCGCACCATGCACCAATTTTCTGCCCTGCCCTCCACAAGGGCAGGGCAGCCTCCTGGGAGCCACCATTTTGGGCCGAAAATTCAAATTAAAAATCCATTTGAATTCATTTCTTCACCAATTCAAAAGCCCATCCAAATCCCAATATCCAAGAATAGAAAGTGTATAAATAGGAGTTAGTTTGATGTAATTAGAACCTTTTTTTTGAACTGGGAACCTTTACTTTTGAATTTTACTTTTCTTTTGAGCTTTGGCAATTGTTCTTGGTGATTTCACTGAGATTTCTGAGAATTGGGGAGGAGAATTTATCTCTCTTCTTCCTCATTCTTGCCTGAGCATTTCTAATCTTCTGTTTCTGAGTTTTGGGTGTGAGAAATTGAGGAAATTCTGTCTCAATTCCCATTCAAATTCTCTTCAAATCTCTTTCTGCATAATTGAATCCATTTACATTTCCTTTACTGCTTCTTCTTCTAATTCTTGTCAATTGCTTTGTTAACTTGGATCTAGGAAGGCAAATAGAGATCTAGGCTCTGCTACCTAGTCTCTTGAGACCTGAGACCCAATTTTACTTTTGGTTCTTCTGTAAACGCTGCTGCACTTTATTTCTTTGCTGTTTGAATTCTCATTGCTTCTAATTCAATTTCTGCTCTCTTAATTGTTGCAATTCACATTCTCTTGTTTAAATTCTGCAATCCCTGTCCTCAATTCCCTTTTACTTTCAAGCAATTTATATTTCTTGCAATCTAAGTTACTGCAATTTACATTTCTTGCACTTTAAGTTTCAGTCATTTACTTTCTTGTTCTTTAAGATTCAGTCCATTTTATCTTCCTGTTCTTTAATTTACTGCAAATTCCCCTCTCCCTTTACATTTACTGTCATTTACTTCCTGTTAAACACAAATCACCCAACCAACACTTGATCCGCTTGACTAAACCACCCACTAAACTAAAATTGCTCAATCCTTCAATCCCTGTGGGATCGACCTCACTCATGTGAGTTATTATTACTTGATGCGACCCGGTACACTTGCCGGTGAGTTTTGTGTTGGATCGTTTTCCACACATCAACCACCGGGACTTCAGCTTCTCGGAAAAGAGCTTGAGCCTTGAATTGAACAATAGAACTTGATGGGCAGGCTCAAAAGCTCTTATGGCTATCTTCTTGTCATGCCACATCTTGGTCTTCTCTTTATAGAGCTTGAAGTTCTCATAAGCAGAGTTTCTAAACTCATCATGCTCATTCAGTTGGAGCAATCACTTCTCTCCCACAGCCTTGGTATCAAAGTTCATAAACTTTGTTGTCTAGTATGCTCTGTACTCCAACTCCATTGGCAAGTGACAGGCCTTACCAACTCCGGATAATTCCATCTGAGCATGCATCATAGCTTTGCATAATCACAAGATAATGCATCATTCATTGCATTAAGTAATTCTTGCATCAATCTCATGAAAAAGTTTATAATTCACAATGTTTGGTTGAATCAAGATATGCATATATTACTCATCCAAATGCTTGCTCATTGCGTAAGAAAGTGCAAGAAACCAAGTAAAAACTAATGAAAATGGCTTGTAAAAACTAATGAAATAGTTTAGCATCATGTTCAAGTAAGATCTTATGCATACACTTGGTTGGACTAATTCCGTTCAAATTACCAACGGTCCACCCGAGTGCTATTTTATGGCTCTTGAGCACTGTAAGTAGTGCTTCGTCCTTTTCAAGCTTCAAGGAAGAGCTAATGATCACTAGATATGACTCATGCTCGCCTAGGAATACATATTTTAGAGAGGAAGGCAAATGCTTCAATTCAATTTTTGGAATCTCTTCTTTAAGGCTAGGCGTGTGGAATACCTCCTCTCGAGATGGTGAATCTTCAATCTCAAATAAACTATCCTCAGAAGGGGGCTATAGAGCATCATCAAGTTCATCAACCTCAAATGCCTCTTGAACAAGTGGTTCAACAAGATCTACTCTTATGCAACCCTCAGAGTCACTAGGGTGTTTAATAGCCTCAAGCAAAGTAAGGACCACTTTCTCTTCATTGACCCTCAGGGTTAGTTCACCCTTTTATACATCAATCAAAGCTCTACCTGTAGCTAAAAAGGGTTTTCTAAGAATAATAGAGGCATTTTTATCCTCTTCCTTATCCAGTATAACAAAATTAGCAGGAAAAATAAATGGACCCACTTCCCACTTTAACAAGCAGATTCTCAACAACTCCCAAAAGAAATTTAATTGAAAAGTTAGCAAGTTGAAGAGATGTGCGAGTGGATTTTACCTCATCAATTTGGAGCTTTCTCATCAGTGAAAGTGGCATGAGGTTGATGCTAGCTCCAAGATCATACAAAGCTCTTTGAATGGTGACATCTCTAATAGTACAAGAAATTACAAAGCTTCATGGATCCTGCATTTTCTCAGGAAGATTATGCTGAATGAATGCTCTACATTCCTTTGTCAACACCACGGTCTCACTTTCCTTCCAATTCTTCTTATTGATCAATAACTCCTTCATAAACTTGGCATAAAGAGGCACTTGCTCAAGGGCCTATGCAAAAGGGATGTTGATTTGAAGCTTCCTAAAGACTTCTAAAAATCTTGAAAATTTCTTGTCCTTGGGAACCTACTGAAGCCTTTGAGGATATGGCATTTTGGGCTTGTATTCAGGCACCCTAGGTAATGTAGGATGTGGATCAAGAGAGACCGAAAATGGGTTGTCTGCATGCCTATGAGGGGTGTGTACAACTTCTTCTTGCTTCTCTTCCGGAGCTTCTTTTTCAACTGGCTCCTCATCACCTTTAGCCTTAGAACCCGCCACTTTACAACTTCTCAATTGAATAGCTTTGCACACTTCTATTGGATTTATCACTATATCACCAAGAAGAGTATTAGGATGCTTCTCAGGTACTTGCTTGCTCAACTAACCAACTTGCATCTCTAAGTTCCTGAGTGAAGCTCTAGTTTCTTGCATAAAACTTTGTTGATTCTTAAAGAGCTCTGCAAACATAGCCGTCAAGTCAGGAATATTCTAAGGTTGAGTTTGTGATTGTGAGGACTGAAACTGGCAGTTATTGAAGTTGTTCTAACTAAAACCACCCTGACAATTATTAAGATACTGTTGCCTATGAAATTGATCTCTCCACCCAAAATTTGGGTGATTTCTCCACCCCTAATTAAAGGCCTTTGAATATGGATCATTAGTGGGGTTTCTAGGAGCATTCCCTATGAAATTGACCTATTCGTGAGGGCATTGAGCATAATCATAAGACTCGCCCTGGGTGAAGCCACTACTCATGTCATAAGAGGCATCTTGAGGAGCATTTTGGGTATGAATAGCAAAGACTTACATTCCACTTAATTGTTGAGTATTAAGATTCATTTGTTGAGATAAGAGATTGTTCTAAGCAAGAATGGAATCTACGACATCTAGCTCCATGACTCCTTTCTTTACAGCGAACCTCTCAGAAAAATATAAGTATTGGTTATTGGCAACCATCCCAATTAACTCCATAGCTTCCTCAAGAGGTCTTTTTCATGTGAGGTGATCCTCCTATAGAGTTATCCAGAGACATTCTAGCGGTCTCAAGAGACTCCATCATAAAATATCTGCAGTTGGATCTAGTCTGAGAACTTATCAGGAGGAAACTTCCTGAGCATCAACTTATATCTCTCCCAGGCTTCATAGGAAGACTCACCCTCTCTCTAACTAAAAGTCTAGACATCCATCCTCAGCTTAGTCAGCTGCTAAGGTGGAAAGAACTTGGTCAAAAACCTATTAACCATCTTATTCCAAGTGTCCAAGCTCTCCTTGTACTGGGTTGTCAAGCCATTGTTTAGCTCGGTCTCGTACAGCAAATGGGAGTAGAAGTAGCTTATAGACATTAGGATGGACCTCATTGGTCTTCATAGTGTCACATATCTACAGGAAATTAGAAATAAACAAGTTTGGATCTTCCTGCGAGTGTCCATAAAATTGGCAGTTCTATTGTACCAGAAAAATCAACTGAAGTTTTAACTCAAAGTTGTTAGCAGCAACAGGCAGTACAACAATACTATTCCCATATAAATCGAGGCTAGGAGTAGTATAAAAGCCAAGGGTCCTCCTAGGTTGCCCATTTGCATTCAGATTAACCACATTTGCATTAATCGCATTATTGTGGTTTGGATCCATGGTGAGCTCTTCAGTTTCGTCCTTAAATTTATCTCTGATATTTTCACCAGCTTTGTAAGCCATAGCTTGTTGTAAATGCCTTCTCAAGGTCCGTTCAATCTCAGGTTCAAATTCAAGAAAAAGGTCTTTATTCCTGTTCCTGCTCATAAACAAACAGAAACAAGAAAAGATGGGAATCTCTACATTAGAGTGAAAAAAATTCCCAGTCAAGCAACCTGAGTAAAAAGAAATAATATAAAACAACTAATTAAATAAAGCAATAAAAATTCGAAAATTTAGGCATAAAATTGGAACAAAATTTTGAAATTCATACAAAAAATAACAGGAAAATTAAAATAAAATAACTAGGGGATACCAAACTTAATTTCAAAAATAAAGGAAAAATAAATAAATAAAATAATTATTTTTTGTCAAAAATTAAAAAAACTAAATTAAATGAAATTAAAGCAAAAACGCCTAATCTAAGAAATCAAACAACTAGTAGTTGTCGATTACTGTCAATCTCCGGCAACAGCGCCAAAAACTTAGTGCAGAATTTAAAGTCCACAAACTAACTGGCAAGTGCACAAGGTCGTACCAAGTAATATCTCAGGTAAGTGAGGGTCAATCCCACGAGGATTGATGGACCAAGCAATAATGGTTGAGTGATTCACTTAGTCAGACAAACAGAAATTGGTGTTTTAAGAGTTTAATTGTAGTAACCAGTAAATTCAGAGAATTGAAGGCAAACAGTAAACAGGTTGTTGTGAAGATTATATGAGAGAACAGTTAATGTTTCAAGGTTGTTTATCTTTCGAATTTCTATGTCTTACCAACCATTTTAATCATGCAAGATTCAATTCCTGACAAATTATATTTGACTAAATCTTAATTCCTTAGTAATTTAGTCTTTCCTAACCTAGTTAACCACCCATTCCATGGTCACTTAAGTTCAATTAGAGGTTTAAGTCCAATTCTAGTTTATGTACTACAAAATCATAATTACCCAAATATAAGAGGATTATACGTCACTTATCCCGTTAAGTCCAGATAATTAGTGACTTAGGATAAATTGTTTTCAAGTTGTTGTTCAAGTAAATTGCTTTTCCAAGGTCATAAGAACTCAATTAGAATAAGGTTTATTCTTCTGATCTACTCAAATTCATAAGATGAAGAACAAAAATAAATTCATGAAATTAAAATCAATACATTAATTAAAATAAAAGAGTAATAGTGTTAATCTATAGAATAAATAGAGCTCCTAACCTTAACAGTGGAGCTTTAGTTGCTCATGGCTTAGAGAGAAAACTAGGGTTTCAAAAAGTGTAAACTGTAGAATGAGGTGCGTAAGAGAGAAGAGAGCCCGAAGAGCTAATCTTTTCCCTTTTATATCAAATCCTAATCAATGTAAAACATATTTTCTAAAACTAAATAATATCTTTTCATATTGTAAAATAAAATAAAGTTTAATCAAAATTAATAAAATTATCTCGTGTTGGCTCCATTTGGGACGAATGGGGACCACCTTGTATAATCCCAAGTTTGGAGACACTTCAACATATCAAATCTTCAATGTTCCTCATCCATAGGCATTATGGGCAAGAGTTAAAAAAAGAGAAGCATCCTTAAAAATTGTAGGCCACCAAAATCCGCAGTCTAGGATCTTTCTTACAGTTCATTGAGGACCAAAATGGCCACCACCCTCAGAAGAGTGGCAGGCCTCCAAGATAGACTGAAATTCGAATTGTGGGATACACCTTCTAATCACTTGGTCGACACCACATCTCCACAAGTATGGGTCATCCCATATATAATATTTGGATTCGCTCTTAAGCGTATCCCTTTGATGTCTAGAGAAATTGGGAGGAAAGGTGCGAGCAACCAAGTAATTTGCAATAGGTGCATACCAAGGGATCACCTTGGATATTGCTTGCAAGCTCTCAAGGGGAAACACATCATTGATCGGATTGGAATCGCCCTTTGTGTGTTCAAGGCGACTCAAGTGGTTTGCCACTAAATTTTGGGAACCACTCCCATATTTGATTTCTAGATCAAACTCTTGCAAAAGCAACACATGCTGGATGAACCTTGGTTTCGACTCTTTCTTGGCCACAAATATTTCAATGCCGTATGGTCCGAATACACTACCACGTTGGAACCAAGTAGATAGGCCTGGAATTTGTCCAAGGCAAAGACAATTGCTAACAATTCCTCCTCAGTGGTAGTATAATTAGACTGGGCTCCATCCAAAGTTTTAGAGGCATAAGCAATGACATAAGGATTTTTACCTTCACGGATAGCTAGCGCTGCTCCCACCGCATAGTTAGATGCGTCACACATGATCTCGAATGGCCTACTCCAGTAAGGCCCTCTCACAATGGGAGCTTAGGTCAAAGCAATCTTTAGCTTGTCAAATGCCTCCATGCAATCTTCACTTAGATCAAATTCAACATCCTTTTGTAACAACCGGGAGAGAGGTAGTACAACCTTACTAAAGTCCTTAATGAAACATGGGTAGAAACCTGCGTGACCAAGAAAAGCACGAACTTCTCTCACAGAAGAGGGCTAAGGTAAACTAGAAATAACATCGACCTTTGCTGGATCAACGGAAATACCCTCGTTAGAGACGATGTGACCTAAAACAATGCCTTCTCTCACCATAAAGTGACATTTCTCAAAATTGAGCACAAGGTTTGATTTAGTACATGATGAGCGGATAATTTATACGCTTTTTGGCATTGTTTTTAGGTAGTTTTTAATAGGTTCAAGCTACTTTTAGGGATGTTTTCATTAGTTTTTATGCTAAATTCACATTTCTGGACTTTACTATGAGTTTGTGTGTTTTTCTGTGATTTCAGGTATTTTCTGGCTGAAATTGAGGGACCTGAGCAAAACTCTGATAGGAGGCTGACAAATGACTGTTGATGTTGTTGGAATCTGACCTTCCTGCACTCGAAATGGATTTTCTAGAGCTACAAAACTCCAAATGGCACGCTCTCAATGGCGTTAGAAAGTAGACATCCAGAGCTTTCCAGCAATATATAATAGTCTATACCTTATTTGTGATTAAACGATGTAAACTGGCGCTCAACGCCAGTTCCATGTTGCTATCTGGAGTCAAACGCCAGAAACACGTCACAAACCGGAGTTGAACGCCCAAAACACGTTACAACTTGGCGTTCAACTCCAAAAGAAGCCTCAGCTCGTAGATAGATTAAGCTCAGCCCAAACATACACCAAGTGGGCCCTGGAAGTGGATTTATGCATCAATTACTTACTCCTATAAACCCTAGTAGCTAGTCTAGTATAAATAGGATAGTTTACTACTGTATTAGACATCTTGGGACATTTAGTTCTCAGATCATGGGGGCTGACCATTTGGCCATGCCTGGACCTTTCACTTATGTATTTTCAACAGTGGAGTTTCTACACACCATAGATTAAGGGTGTGGAGCTCTGCTGTACCTCAAGTTTTAATGCAATTACTATTATTTTCTATTCAATTCAATTTATTCCTGTTCTAAGATATACGTTGCACTTCAACTTGATGAATGTGATGATCCGTGATACTCATCATCATTCTCACCTATGAACGCGCGTGATTGACAACCACTTCCGTTCTACCTTAGACCAGGCGCATATCTCTTGGATTTCTTAATCAGAATCTTCGTGGTATAAGCTAGAATTGATGGTGGCATTCATGGGAATCCGAAAAGTCTAACCTTGTCTGTGGTATTCGGAGTAGGATTTCGGGATTGAATGACTGTGATGAGCTTCAAACTCCTGAAGGCTGGGCGTTAGTGACAGACGCAAAAGAATCACTGGATTCTATTCCAACCTGATTGAGAACCGACAGATGATTAGTCGTGCTGTGACAGAGCATTTGGACCTTTTTCACTGAGAGGATGGGATGTAGCCATTGACAATGGTGATGCCCTACATATAGCTTGCCTTGAAAAGGAGTAAGAAGGATTGGATGAATGTAATAAGAAAGTAGAGATTCGGAAGGAACACAGCACCTCCATGCACCTATCTGAAATTCCCACCATTGGATTACATGAGTAACTTTATCTTTATTTCCTGTTTATTTTATTTATCTTTTAATTATCTAATCCAATCACATTTGAATTCGCCTGACTAGGATTTACAACATGACCATAGCTTGCTTCATACCAACAATCTCCATGGGATCGACCCTTACTCACGTAAGCTATTACTTGGATGACCCAGTGCACTTGCTGGTTAGTTGGACATCCCAAGATGTCTAATACAATAGTAAAATATCCTATTTATACTAGACTTGCTACTAGGGTTTACAGAAATAGGTAATTGATGCAGAAATCCACTTCTGGGGCCCACTTGGTGTATTCTTGGGCTGAGCTTTGAGCTTTACACGTGCAGAGGCTTCTTTTGGAGTTGAACGCCAAGTTGTAACGTGTTTTTGGCGTTCAACTCTGGTTCGTGACGTGTTTCTGGCGTTTAACTCCAGAATGCAGCATGGAACTGGCATTAAGAACGCGCCATTTGGAGTTCTGTAGCTCCATAAAATCCATTTCGAGTGCAGGGAGGTCAGAATCCAACAGCATCAGCAGTCCTTTGTCAGCCTTCTTATCAGAGTTTTGCTCAGGTCCCTCAATTTCAGCCAGAAAATATCTGAAATCACAGAAAAACATACAAACTCATAAAAGTAGCTAGATGCTACTAAAAATTACCTAAAAATAATGCCAAAAAGCGTATAAATTATCCGCTCATTAGTAGGCATAAGTTCCAAAGGGGCATGTGAAAGTAGTTTTTTCTTGATCTTCTGGAGGAATGTGGATTTGAAAGTAACTCGAATAACCATCTAAGAAACAGTAATGAGATTTACCATACAAACAATCAAGCATTTGATCAATGAACGGGAGTGGATAGTGGTCCTTCCTAGTGGCCAAGTTCAACTCCCTATAATCGATACAAACCCTCCATGAGTTTTGCACCCTTGCAGCTACAAGCTCCTCACTCTCATTCTTGATTGTAGTAACACCGGACTTCTTTGGAACCACTTGCACGAGGCTCACCCATTCATTATCGAAAATTGGATAGATAATATCGGCTTCTAGCAACCGGGTGACCTCCTTCTTCACAACCTCTAGAATAGTGGGATTCAAACCCCTTTGGGGTTGTCGAATAGGCTCGGCTTCTTCTTCGAAAAAAATACGGTGTTTATAATAGCCTTTTTTGTTTCTCCTCAAGATATGAAGCAATTTCTCCTCTTGCTGGGAGGTAAGCTCCTTTGGAATAATAACCAGGAGCTTTTGATCCTCTTCAAGATAGGTGTAATTTAGGTGGGGTGGAAGTGGTTTCGAATCTACACTTTGTTCAAGACATGGCACTTGATCATCCGGTAACATTGGAGGTGGCAGGGTGTCCTCTTAACATTCATGGGAGTTCCCCACATTTGGACTTTGAATCATGCTCTTCTCATCAAAACCATTATGGTGGACTTCGGTCACAATATTATCAATCAAATCACACTGGAAAATAGAATGATCCTCCGGTGGATGCCTCATGGCCTTATCGAGACTAAAGCTCACGGCTCTTCCATCAATCTCAAAAGAATAGGTACCCGAAAAAGCATCCAATTTAAACCGGGAGGTTTTCAAAAACGGCCTCGGCAACGTATGAGGATTGGAAGTCCTATCCTAGTTATCCTTATCAATTGTGATGAGAATTGGCTTTTTCTCCCACTTGGTCAACCTCTAACTATGAAGGTATGTTAAGTGGATAAATCAATTTGATTCCTCAAGTTCTAGTCAATTCCTAAGAAAAGACTAGAGTTACGAGAATTTAAGTCAATCAGCAAAGAATTCCAATTTTCAATCATCAGCTGAGTTTGACAACTCAAGAGTCTCTAATTACTCAACCAAAGCTAAGAATGTAAAAAGCTAAATTAAAATCATAAATATGAAATACCTCAAATTGTATTAAATAGAAAATCAATCTAAACATAAAGAGTTCATAAACCAAATTGAGAGAATAAATAAAAGGAACATTGAACCTGGAAATTGAGAAGAAGAAATCCTAAATCCTTTAAGAGGAATCCTAATCCTAAAACCTAAGAGAGAGGAGAGAGCCTCTCTCTCTCTAGAAACTACATCTAATCCTAAAATTATGAATAATGAATGTTGTGTTTAGTATATTATGAGTCTCTGCATGTTTCCTGGCTTTATTCTGTGTTTCGGGACCAAAAAATGGGTCAAAACGAGGCCCGAAATCACCCCCAGTGTTTTCTAAATTTTCTACAGATTGCACATGTCACGCGTACGCGTCGGTCACGCGTACGCGTCGTTTGACGATTTTCCTCTCCACACGTGCGCGTCAGGCACACACTCGCATTGTTGCACGAACTCCAATCTACGTGTACGTGTCAGGCATGCGTATACATCGCTGTGATTTTCTCTATTTCGCTCGGTCACGTGAGCTATGCATCCGCATCGGTGTTCGCTGGTCATCTCCTTGGTTTCTTGTGTTCCTTCCATTTTTGCAAACTTTCTCTCCATTCTCTAAGCCATTCCTGCCCTATGAAGCCTGAAACACTTAACACACGGATCACGACATCGAATGGTATAAAGGAGAATTAAAATACATAATTAAGAGATCTCTATGAAGCGAGTTTTCAACCATAGAACTAAACTAGGAAGGAATTGTAAAATCATGCAAATCATATGAATAAGTGGGCAAGAATTTGATAAAAACCACTCAATTAAGCACAATATAAACCATGGAAAAGTGGTTTATCAACCTCCCCACACTTAAACATTAGCATGTCCTCATGCTTAGCTTAAGGAGATAAAACAAATGAGTAGGGAAAAGCAAGACTCATGCAATGCAACCTATGAATGTGAATGCAACTACATGCTAAGATGTTTTTATCTACTTGGTTAAAAACAAACAAGTTTTCCAAGACAAATACAAACCAAATTCCACTAATTCAAATCGTACAATAAAAAGCAAGTAAACTTGTAAGAAGATAGCTCATGAAAGCAGGGAACATAGAATCAAGCACTGAACCCTTACTGGTAGTGTATATCACTCTAACTCTCAAGTGTCTAGGGTCAATCACTCTACTCTTCTCTAATCATGCTATCCAAGCTTTGGTCTTCATCTAACCAATCAATAAATATTTAGTATACCAATGCAAACATCATGAGGTCTTTTTAGGGTTGTAATGACCAAGTGAGCTATAATATGAATCTTTGACTAACCTAGGCTCTTACCTAACACATACACAAACTCTATGTAATTCTAAAAATCACACCTAGCTACCCATAATTCCGACTTTTGTATCACATACTCATGTACCAAAATTTTGATATTTCTTTATCACATGTGCATTGATCTTTCTATTAAAGCTTAACATTGGGGTATTTTTGTCCCCTTGTTTATTTACTTATTTGGATTTTTTTTGTAGAGGAATAAACTTATCAATGGATATGGATTTTCTATTATTTAATTATTTTGGTTTTTCATGAGTAGGTTCCCAAATTCCCAATATTCAAATAAATTAGAAACATGATACATTCCCTTACTAACCCATGTTTTCACAGTTTTCCCACACTTAGTTGATGTACAACCTCTATCTTAAGCTAACCAAAGATTCAATTGGGATATTTAATTTGTTTTTCTGCTTAAGGCTAGTGATGTGGTAAAATATTAAACAAATTAGGATAAAAGGCTCAAGGTGGCTAACAAAAGTGATTGAAAGCGTAGGCTTTTTGGGGATAAGTGAGCTAATAATCAAATGATGGCCTCAATCATATGCAAGCATGTAAATACACTAAATAGTGGATATATAGAATGGAACAAAGTAAAGATTGCAATCATAGAGAAGAAAATACACAACAATAAAATATTTATGGTTAAATAATATAACCATATAAATAAGCTCAAAATCTCACAGGTTGTGTGTTCTTTGGCTAAAAAAAAACCATGTTCTAAATACAACTTCCGACAAGTTTAACAAAAACTTTTTTATTTTAAATTATTGAAATTTTTCAAAAATAGGGTCTTAAAAAGAAACTTATTATTTTACTACCAAGTAGTACTTAAATGCAAACAATCAACTACACATACAATCTATTATGCAATGCAACAATGAACTAACAAAGAAAACTAGACATTGGTGTTGGGAAGAAAAAACTAACCCATGGAGATCGGTATCTACCTCCCCACACTTAAAGATTACACCGTCCTCGGTGCATGCTTAGATGTGCAAGTGGACGGGCTGCTACAACTGATGCTTTTCTCCAAAGAATGTGCAGATGGACTTGTCCGTTGCCCCATATAGAAGTTTTTCCCCTTTTTTCTTCTTCGGTGGCCAGCCTGAGAGAAGAGAAAAAGAAGAACAGGAACCCAAAAATAATGATAAAAAATAAATAAAATTATGAGTGAGTAATGCTAAATAATAAGGGTCTCAATTACATGGTAGCTACAACATGTAGTGAGAAAACAGTAGAAGCATACAGCATATCAATGGTACAAAATTTGCAACAATGGGAAGAGTGTGGATAATGCAAGATAGTGTATGTTCATGTCAATGCAAAAGGGATACAAGTATCATATAAGATTAGCATTGACCTATAAATAATATTACCCAACAATGGAAACAAGTCACGAAGCACCAAAATAATATCAGAAAAGATACAACAGTTGAATAAGAAAATTTGACACCAATGGAAAAATAGTAAATTTAGAAAAGAAAAGAAAATATGCACAAATGAAAATGCAATGAATGAAAGTATGCAAATAAATTAAATAGAATGAAAGTGAAGAAGGATGAGAAGTTAAAAGGATGAAGAAGAAGTAAGTAGGAAAGGAGGAGGGAAAAATTAGGATTGGGGAAGAAAAGACAAGAATTTTGGCGCTGATCTGGATAAATTGTGCGTCGCATGCGACGCGGACGCATGGGTCACGCGTTCACGTGAGTTACGATATTTTCAAGTGACGCGGATGCGTCTGTCATGCAGACGCGTGACTTGATTTACGCTAGTGGCGCGAGAGCAGCCTCGCATTTGCGCAACTTTCTATTTCAAACTCATTTTGCCAAAATTTAGGGTGACGCGTTCGCGTGGGTCACGCGATCGCGTGAATGACCATATTTCGAAAAGTGACGCGGACGCGTGGTAAGGCTTGTGCTTCTAGCACCGTTCCAGCCCTATTCCAGCCTAACATTCTGCCATACACCCCTTTTTACGTCGATTTTGCGGCACGCGTTCGCGTAGGTGACGCGGACGCGTGGGAGGCTATTTTTCCACATGACGCAGACGCGTCAGCGACGCGGTCGCGTGGGAATATTTGTAAATATTTTCTTTTGTTGTTTATTTGTTTTTGTTTTTGTTTTTATTTTTGCTTTTAATTTTTATTAGTTACTATGAGTTCTCACCCCTATTGCTTTGAGTTTGGTTCTAATGCTGTTAAAAGGAATGGAAGCTATAACAGGAACATGCATCAAGGTCAAAACAATCAAAGATGGAAGGAGCCACAAGGATCTAATCAACCCTATAGGCAACAACACCCTCCAAGATACCATGGACCACGACCATTCCATAATTCATGTCAAGACAATAGTTATGGTGGACCCTTTCATGACAACGAACACCCACCAATTTACTATGGTCAAGAGCCATTCCGAGGTGCATACCAAGATGATAGATATGGTGGACTCCCTTGTAATTACCGACAAGCCCCATCATATGCCTATGAACCACCTCCTCAACACAGCTTTGAACCACCACACTCACAAGCCAACCACCGCCATTCACCTCCATATGACCCTAACCCTTATCCACCATATCAACCACCCTATGAGCCATATGAGCCATACATAGATCCACCCCAATTCCAAACCATTTACTCCCAGAGACCACCACCTCCATATACACTACATCAATATCCATCAATCCAAGAGCCTTATGATCCTACTTATGATATCCGAGCAGAACAAGAGTCAAGGGATCACCTCAAGGAAACAATGGATCAATTTCAAGCAACCCTACGTCAATTGGACCAAGCGGTAAACCGAATAGCACTCGAAGCTTTCATGGCTAAAGAATCTCAACGTGAGAACAAGGAATTGAAGTGTGCGGTACAACAAGTGAAAAAGATGGAGAGTGATGAACCACCACATTCTTATGATGAACCACCCTCTTATCATGAACCTTTCCTCCCAAATAATGAGCCCTCACATCCCCCTCAACCTTCAATGCATGACACTATTGATGTTCTTCTTCAAGGGCAAAGAGAGATGAAACGGGGAGTACTAGAATTGACGACTGCCTTGACCAAGGTAGTAAACCGATTAGCTTCTGATGAGCGGATAATTTATACGCTTTTTGGCATTGTTTTTATATAGTTTTTAGGATGATTAAGCTACTTTTAGGGATGTTTTCCTTAGTTTTTATGTTAAATTCACATTTCTGGACTTTACTATGAGTTTGTGTGTTTTTCTGTGATTTCAGGTAAATTCTGACTGAAATTGAGGGATTTGAGCAAAACTCTGAAAAAGGCTGACAAAAGGACTGCTGATGCTGTTAGATTCTGACCTCCCTGCACTCGAAATGGATTTTCTGGAGCTACAGAACTCTAAATGGCGCGCTCTCAACGGCGTTGGAAAGTAGACATCCAGGGCTTTCCAGCAATATATAATAGTTCATACTTTATTCGAAGAATGACGACGCAACTTGGCGTTGAACGCCAAGTACACACTCCTTTCTGGAGTTAAACGCCAGAAAAACGTCATAATCCGGAGTTGAACGCCCAAAGCACATCATAACTCGAAATTCAACTCCAAGAGAAGCCTCAGCTCGTGGATAGATCAAGCTTAGCCCAAGCACACACCAAGTGGGCCCCGGAAGTGGATTTATGCATCAATTACTTACTCATGTAAACCCTAGTAGCTAGTCTAGTATATATAGGACATTTATCTATTGTATTAGATATCTTTGGTCTCAGTTTTGTTTTATTCTTCATCCTAAGAGACTATTGATCACGTTTTAGGGGGCTGGCCATTCGGCCATGCCTGGACCTCTTTCACTTATGTATTTTCAACGGTGGAGTTTCTGCACACCATAGATTAAGGGTGTGGAGCTCTGCTGTACCTCAAAGATTAATGAAGTTCTATTTTCTTTTATTCAATTCTCTATCTTATTCTTATTCCAAGATATTCATTCGTACTCAAGAACATGATGAATGATGATGAGTTAGATAACCCTCATTATTATTCTCACCTATGAACACACGTGATTGACAACCACTTCCGTTCTGCATGCAACAAGGCTTGAATGTGTATCTCTTAGATTCCCCAACAGAATCTTCGTGGTATAAGTTAGATAGATGGCGGCATTCATGAGGATCCGGAAAGTCTAAACCTTGTCTATGGTATTCCGAGTAGGATTCTAGGATTGAGTGACTGTGACGAGCTTCAAACCTGTAACCTGCTGGGCGTTAGTGACAGACGCAAAAGAGGGATTCTATTCCAGTAGGGGAGGGAACCAACCGGTGATTGGCCGTACTGTGACAGAGTGCGTGAGCATTAGCTTTCACTGCGAGGATGGGATGTAGCCACTGACAACGGTGATGCCCTACATAAAGCTTGCCATGGAAAGGAGTAAGACGGATTGAGTAGAAGCAGTAGGAAGGCAGGCGTCCGAGAGCTCTACAGCATCTCCATTCCGCTTATCTGAAATTCCTACCAATGAATCTGCATAAGTATTTCTATCCTTTTTATTATTTATTTCTTTTAATTTTCGAAAACCATAAACTATTTTAATCTGCCTAACTGAGATCTACGAGGTGACCATAGCTTGCTTCATACCAACAATCTCTGTGGATTCGACCCTTACTCACGTAAGGTTATTACTTGGACGACCCAGTACACTTGCTGGTTAGTTGAGCGGAGTTGTGAATTCCAATAAAGAAAACCTCACACAGGTGCTGCCCCTTAGAAGCCTTCATCTCAAAACAATTGGAACATGGCAGTGCCATAATTAAGCTTTCATTCAAAATCCAAGAAACATATAATGTGATCACAATTTCGTCCACCAAGTTTTTGGCGCCGTTGCCGGGGATTGTTCGAGTATGGACAACTGACGGTTCATCTTGTTCCTCAGATTAGGTAATTTTTCTTTTCAAAAATCTTTTTCAAAATTTTTCTTTTAATTTTCGTTTTTCCAAAACTTTATTTTCGAAAATACTAATAAAAATACAAAAAAATTAGAAAATCATAAAAATCAAAAATATTTTGTGTTTCTTGTTTGAATCTTATGTTAATTTTTAAGTTTGGTGTCAATTGCATGCTTTTAAAAATTCTCTTGCACTTTTTCGAAAATCCATGCATTCATAGTGTTCTTCATGATCTTCAAGTTGTTCTTGATAAGTCTTCTTGTTTGATCTTGATGATTTCTTGTTTTGTGTTGTTTGTTGTTTTTCATGTGCATTTTTGCATTCATATTTTCCAAGCATTAAAAATTTCTAAGTTTGGTGTCTTGCATATTTTCTTTGCATCAAAAATTTTTCAAAAATATGTTCTTGATGTTCATCATGATCTTCAAAGTGTTCTTGGTGTTCATCTTGACATTCATAGCATTCTTGCATGCATCTTGTGTCTTGATCCAAAATTTTCATGTTTTGGGTCATTTTTTGTGTTTTTCTTTAAAAATTTAAAAAAATCAAAAAAAAAATATCTTTTTCTTATTTCCCTCCAAAATTTCGAAATTTTGGGTTGACTTGGTCAAAAATTTTCAAAATTAGTTGTTTCTCACAAGTCAAATCAAAATTTCAATTTTAAACATCTTATCTTTTCAAAATCTTTTTCAAAAAATCATATCTTTTTCATTTTTTTTCTATTTTTTCGAAAATTTCAAAAAATCTTTTTCAAAATATTTTCAAAATCTTTTTCTTATCTTTATATGTAATTTTCGAAAATTAGCTAACAATTAATGTGATTGGTTCAAAAATTTGAAGTTTGTTACTTTCTTGTTAAGAAAGGTTCAATCTTTAAGTTCTAGAATCTTATCTTGTAGTTTCTTGTTAGTGAAGTAAACAATTTCAAAATTTTTGAATTAAATCTTTTTATCTTTTATCTTATCTTTTTCAAAAATTTTATCTTTTTCAAAAATTTTATCTTTTTCAAAATTTGATTTCAAAATATCTTATCTAACTTACTATCTTCTTATCTTTTTCAAATTTGATTTCAAATCTTTTTCAATCAACTAACTAACTTTTTGTTTGTTTCTTATCTTTTTCAAAACCACCTAACTACCTTTCCCTCTCTAATTTTCGAAAATATCTCTTCCCTTTTTCAAAAATTCTTTTTAATTAATTAATTGTTTCATGTTTTAATTTTAATTATAAATTATTTCTAATTTTCGAAAATCACTAACCCCTTTTCAAAAATTATTTTCGAATTTCTCTCATCTCTTTTCTTCTTCTATTTAATTATTTAATTACTAACACTTCTCTTCACCTCTCTTCATCCATAAATCCGAATCCATTCTTCATTCTTCTACCCCCCTTCTTTTTCTACTAACATAAAGGAATCTCTATACTGTGACATAGAGGATTCCTTTTTCTTTTCCTGTTTTCTTCTCCTTCATATGAGCAGGAACAGGGATAAAGGCACTCTTGTTGAAATTGATCCAGAACCTGAAAGGACTCTGAAGAGAAGATTAAGAGAAGCTAAATTACAACAATCCAAAAACATCTTTAAGAGAAACAACCTTTCAGAAATTTTTGAACAGGAGAAGGACATGGCAGCCGAAAATAATAATAATAATACAAGGAGAATGCTTGGTGACTTCACTAAGCCAACGTCCAAGTTTGATGGAAGAAGCATCTCCATTCCTGCCATTGGAGCCAATAACTTTGAGCTTAAGCCTCAACTAGTTGCTTTAATGCAACAAAACTGCAAGTTTTATGGACTTCCATCTGAAGATCCTTATCAGTTTTTAACTGAGTTCTTGCAGATCTGTGAGACTGTAAAGACGAATGGAGTTGATCCTGAAGTCTACAGACTCTTGCTTTTCCCTTTTGCTGTAAGAGACAGAGCTAGAGTGTGGTTGGATTCTCAACCCAAGGATAGCCTGGACTCATGGGATAAGCTTGTCACTGCATTCTTAGATAAATTCTTTCCTCCTCAAAAGCTGAGCAAGCTGAGAGTGGATGTTCAAACCTTCAAACAAAAAGATGGTGAATCCCTCTATGAAGCTTGGGAAAGATACAAGCAGCTGACCAAAAGATGTCCATCTGACATGTTTTCAGAATGGACCATATTAGATATATTCTATTATGGTCTCTCTGAATTTTCGAAAATGTCATTGGACCATTCTGCAGGTGGATCTATTCACCTGAAGAAAACGCCTGAAGAGGCTCAAGAACTCATTGACATGGTTGCAAACAACCAGTTCATGTATACTTCTGAGAGGAATTCTGTGAACAATGGGGTACCTCAGAAGAAAGGAGTTCTTGAAATTGATGCTCTGAATGCCATATTGGCTCAGAACAAAGTGCTGACTCAACAGGTCAACATGATCTCTCAAAATCTGAATGGATTGCAACATGCATCCAACAGTACTAGAGAGGCAGCTTCTGAAGAAGCTTATGATCCTGAAAACCCTGCCATGGCAGAGGTTAATTACTTAGGTGAACCTTATGGAAACACCTATAACTCATCTTGGAGAAATCATCCAAATTTCTCCTGGAAGGATCAACAAAAACCTCAACAAGGTTTTAACAATGGTGGACGCAATAGGCTGAACAATAGTAAGCCATATCCATCATCTTCTCAGCAACAGACAGAGAACTCTGAACAAAATAATTCTAATTTAGCCAATATAGTCTCTGATCTGTCAAAGGCCACTTTCAGTTTCATGAATGAAACCAGATCTTCCATTAGAAATCTGGAAGCACAAGTGGGCCAGCTGAGTAAGAAAGTCATTGAAACTCCTCCCAGTACTCTCCCAAGCAATACAGAAGAAAATCCAAAGGGAGAGTGCAAGGCCATTGACATAGTCAAAATGGCCGAATGCACTAGGGAGGAGAAGGACGAAAATCCTAGCGAGGAAGACCTCCTGGGACGTCCCTCAAGCAAGAAGGAGTTTCCTATTAAGGATCCTGAGGAATCTGAGGCTCATCTAGAGACCATAGAGATTCCATTAAATCTCCTTCTGCCATTCATGAGCTCTGAAGAATATTCATCCTCTGAAGAGGATGAAGATGTGATTGGAGAGCAAGCTGCTCTATATTTAGGAGCTATTATGAAGCTGAATGCCAAGCTGTTTGGTAATAAGACTTGGGAAAGTGAACCTCCCTTGCTCATTAGTGAACTAGATACTTGGATTCAGAGAACTCTACCTCAAAAGAGACAAGATCCTGGCAAGTTCTTAATACCTTGCACCATTGGCACCATGAGCTTTGAAAAAGCTCTATGTGATCTGGGGTCAGGGATAAATCTGATGCCACTCTCTGTAATGGAGAAGCTGGGGATCATTGAGGTACAACCTGCCTTATTCTCATTACAATTGGCAGACAAGTCAATGAGACAAGCTTATGGAATAGTAGAGGACGTGCTAGTAAAGGTTGAAGGCCTTTACATCCCTACTGATTTCATAATCCTAGACACTAGGAAGGAAGATGATGAATGCATCATCCTAGGAAGACCTTTCCTAGCCACAGCAGGAGCTGTAATAGATGTCAACAGAGGTGAGTTAGTCCTTCAATTGAATGGGGACTACCTTGTGTTTAGGGCACATGGCCATCCCTCTGTGACAAAAGAGAGTAAGCATGAAGAGCTTCTCTCAGTTCAGAGTCAAGAAGAGCCCACACAGTCAAACTCTAAGTTTGGTGTTGTGAGGCCACAACCAAACTCTAAGTTTGGTGTTCAAACCCCATATCCAAACTCTAAGTTTGGTGTTGGGAATACCACACTTAAGTTGACCTGATCATCTTGTGGCTCCAAGAGAGCCACTGTCAAGCTATTGACATTAAAGAAGCGCTTGTTGGGAGGCAACCCAATTTTATTTATCTAATTTTATTTTAGTTTGTTTCTTTGTTATTTTTGTGTTTAATTAGGTACATGATCATGAGGAGTCACGAAAAAAATCAAAAAAATTAAAAACAGAGTCAAAAACAGAAGAAAAAAATTTTTTCACCCTGGAGGACGCACGGGCTGGCGTTCAACGCACAGAAGGTGCATCTGGCCGGCGTTCAACGCCAGAACAGAGCACCATTCTGGCGCTGAACGCCCAAAACAAGCAACAACCTGGCGTTAAACGCCAGGATGGTGCACAGAGAGGACAAACTGGCGCTGAATGCCAGAAACAAGCATGAAACTGGCGTTCAACGCCAGAAACATGCATTACATGGGCGTTGAACGCCCAGAACATGCACCAATGGGCGTTTGAACGCCAGAATGATGCATAAAGGCATTTTACATGCCTATTTGGTGCAGAGATGGAATTCCTTGACACCTCAGGATCTGTGAACCCCACAGGATCACCTCAGGATCTGTGAACCTCACAGGATCCCCACCTACCTCGCCCTATCTCTCTATATTCATGGTCATCCCTTCTGTTTTTCATTCACCACTCACCCTTTCCCATAAACCTCACTCACCTCCATCTTCTTCTTCTTCTTCTCTTCTTTCTTTTCTTGCTCGAGGGCGAGCAATATTTTAAGTTTGGTGTGGTAAAAGCATAGCTTTTTTTGCTTTTTCATTACCATTAATGGCACCTAAAGCCAGAGAAACCTCAAAGGGAAGACAAAAAGCTTCCACCTCTGAGTCATGGGAGATGAAAAAAAAAAAAAAAAAACTCACAAAGCCATCATAGCTCAGGGGTAGAACATGTGGCTGCAAATCAAGAGATCCCTGAGATACCTCAGGGGATAAGTTATCCTCCACACAAATATTGGAAGCAACTAAAGGGTGGAACATCATGAGCACTCCATCATTCTCCAAGAAATAAGAGAAGATCAAAGAGCAATGAGGGAGGAGCAACAAAGGCAAGGAAGGGACATAGAAGAGCTTAAGAACATCATTTGTCCTTCAAGAAGAAGACGCCACTACAGGTGGATTCATTCCTTGTTCTTTATTTCTTTCTGTTTTCGGTTTTTAATTATTATGTTTATCTATGTTTTGTGTCTTTATTTCATGATCATTAGTATGTAACCATGCCTTAAAGCTATGAATAAAATCCATTAGTCCTTCACCTCTCTTAAAAGAAAAATGTTTTAATTCAAAAGAACAAGAAGTACATAGTTTTCGAAATTATTATTGAATTTAGTTTAATTATATTGATGTGGTGACAATAATTTTTGTTTTCTGAATGAATGATTGAACAGTGCATATGTCTTTGGATCTTGTTGTTTATGAGTGTTAAAAATTGTTGGCTCTTGAAAGAATGAGGAACAAAGAGAAATGTTATTGATGATCTGAAAAATTCATGGAATTGATTCTTGAAGCAAGAAAAAGCAGTGAAAAAAAAAAGAAGAGATCTAAAAAGAGTATATAGAAAAAGAAGGAGCAATAGAAAAAGCCAATAGCCCTTAAAACCAAAAGGCAAGGGTAAAAAGGATCCAAGGCTTTGAGCATCAATGGATAGGAGGGCCCAAGGAAATAAAATCCAGGCCTAAGCGGCTAAATCAAGCTGTCCCTAACCACGTGCTTGTGTCATGAAGGTCCAAGCAAAAAGAAAAGCTTGAGACTAAGTGGTTAAAGTCGTGATCCAAGGCAAAAGAGTGTGCTTAAGAGCTCTGGACACCACTAACTGGGGACTCTAGCAAAGCTGAGTCACAATCTGAAAAGGTTCACCCAGTTATGTGTCTGTGGCATTTATGTATCCGGTGGTAATACTGGAAAACAAAATGCTTAGGGCCACAGCCAAGACTCAAAAGTAGCTGTGTTCAAGAATCAACATGCTTAACTAAGAAAGTCAATAACACTATCCCAAATTCTAAGTTCCTAGAGATACCAATCACTCTGAATTTCAAAGGAAAAAGTGAGATGCCAAAACTGTTCAGAAGCAAAAAGCTACAAGTCCCGCTCATGTAATTAAATTAATATTCATTGATATTTTGGACTCTATAGTATATTCTCCTTCTTTTTGGCATTGTTTTTATATAGTTTTTAGGATGATTAAGCTACTTTTAGGGATGTTTTCCTTAGTTTTTATGTTAAATTCACATTTCTGGACTTTACTATGAGTTTGTGTGTTTTTCTGTGATTTCAGGTAAATTCTGACTGAAATTGAGGGATTTGAGCAAAACTCTGAAAAAGGCTGACAAAAGGACTGCTGATGCTGTTAGATTCTGACCTCCCTGCACTCGAAATGGATTTTCTGGAGCTACAGAACTCTAAATGGCGCGCTCTCAACGGCGTTGGAAAGTAGACATCCAGGGCTTTCCAGCAATATATAATAGTCCATACTTTATTCGAAGAATGACGACGCAACTTGGCGTTGAACGCCAAGTACACACTCCTTTCTGGAGTTAAACGCCAGAAAAACGTCATAATCCGGAGTTGAACGCCCAAAGCACATCATAACTCGAAATTCAACTCCAAGAGAAGCCTCAGCTCGTGGATAGATCAAGCTTAGCCCAAGCACACACCAAGTGGGCCCCGGAAGTGGATTTATGCATCAATTACTTACTCATGTAAACCCTAGTAGCTAGTCTAGTATATATAGGACATTTATCTATTGTATTAGATATCTTTGGTCTCAGTTTTGTTTTATTCTTCATCCTAAGAGACTATTGATCACGTTTTAGGGGGCTGGCCATTCGGCCATGCCTGGACCTCTTTCACTTATGTATTTTCAACGGTGGAGTTTCTGCACACCATAGATTAAGGGTGTGGAGCTCTGCTGTACCTCAAAGATTAATGAAGTTCTATTTTCTTTTATTCAATTCTCTATCTTATTCTTATTCCAAGATATTCATTCGTACTCAAGAACATGATGAATGATGATGAGTTAGATAACCCTCATTATTATTCTCACCTATGAACACACGTGATTGACAACCACTTCCGTTCTGCATGCAACAAGGCTTGAATGTGTATCTCTTAGATTCCCCAACAGAATCTTCGTGGTATAAGTTAGATAGATGGCGGCATTCATGAGGATCCGGAAAGTCTAAACCTTGTCTATGGTATTCCGAGTAGGATTCTAGGATTGAGTGACTGTGACGAGCTTCAAACCTGTAACCTGCTGGGCGTTAGTGACAGACGCAAAAGAGGGATTCTATTCCAGTAGGGGAGGGAACCAACCGGTGATTGGCCGTACTGTGACAGAGTGCGTGAGCATTAGCTTTCACTGCGAGGATGGGATGTAGCCACTGACAACGGTGATGCCCTACATAAAGCTTGCCATGGAAAGGAGTAAGACGGATTGAGTAGAAGCAGTAGGAAGGCAGGCGTCCGAGAGCTCTACAGCATCTCCATTCCGCTTATCTGAAATTCCTACCAATGAATCTGCATAAGTATTTCTATCCTTTTTATTATTTATTTCTTTTAATTTTCGAAAACCATAAAATATTTTAATATGCCTAACTGAGATCTACGAGGTGACCATAGCTTGCTTCATACCAACAATCTCTGTGGATTCGACCCTTACTCACGTAAGGTTATTACTTGGACGACCCAGTACACTTGCTGGTTAGTTGAGCGGAGTTGTGAATTCCAATAAAGAAAACCTCACACAGGTGCTGCCCCTTAGAAGCCTTCATCTCAAAACAATTGGAACATGGCAGTGCCATAATTAAGCTTTCATTCAAAATCCAAGAAACATATAATGTGATCACAATTTCGTCCACCAGCTTTCCAATATTTGAACACTCAAAATACTACCATGGCTACATGTGGAGAATCAAAAGAAGAGCACAGCATGAAGGAGACACTAGAAACTCCGGTGGATAATGAGGAACATAGCTTTGTATTGGAACAAGTGGAGGAAGCCATAATAGTTACAGAGAAAGAAGTGCTTGAAGATTTAAGAGATGCTGAACCTCCATAGGAATCTAGAATTGTAGAGCACTCCTCTAATAAGATTGAAATTGATGTCAAGAAGGCCAGTGCACAACCTCCATGGCATATTCCTTATGAAGACTTAGATGGGATAGATCAAGAAGTAAGTTCCCTTGGTGACGATAATCATGCATCAAGTCCTCCTAGTAATAAATCTACATCTGCAATTAAACTCCTTGAATATGAAGACTCTTCTCTGATTGAGTCTGAGAAAAATGTGGAAGCGGAAATCCTTAGAAAAGGGTGGACGGGAGTTAAGTACGCTTTGTCAAGAACGTTGGAGACTTCTCCACCTAGGTTGTCGTCTACTCTTTTACTTGAGTGGGTATAACTTATCTATGTTAGCTTTCCTATCCCATTTGAGTACGGTATTCTTGAAACGGATTGCCAACTTAGGAAGCTTTGTGGCATAAAGCATAAGAGGAGACTGTTCAGTGGTTGGAGTTGCAAATCAAGGCTCATCAAGGTTGATATTTCAAGAGTCAGATATAAGGATTCAACTGGTGATAATTTGGTTAGATCCAAAAGAAGAGTTTGGTACTCCGTAGAGAATTCAGACTGCTTGCCACCCGATTAGAACAATGATGATCCACTTCAAGACGGGTGTGGAAACAAGATTTGGGATCCAGGCATATATGAGAATCAAATTTGGGAGCTCAAAGCTTGTGAAGAACTCCATCAAAGCTTGAGAAATTTACTTGGTATTGATAGAGCTTATTGGAAGTCCAAGCATTGGTGGAAGTTTCAGGATGAGTTCAAGCATAAGCCGCCATGACAAGGAGCTCGCCAAATGTCCAACTTAAGGACTATAACTAAAAGTGTTAGGTGGGAGACAACCCACCATGGTATGGTCGTTCATTTTTCAATTATAATTTTATTTAGTTTTCTTTGTTTTTGAATTTTATTTTATTTAATTTCATTGAACCTGGAATTATTCATAACATCCGCATTAGCATTACATTTTGCATACTGCATAAAAAAAAGGGGGCACACGACACGACAGTGTCGCTGTCGCGTCTGCGTCAAAGGAGAATTAGTGAAAACGGGGATTTATACAGAGAGTCACGCGGGAGCGTGGCTGAAGGCGTGCCTTAGGCACAAACATGCCTACGTGAACACGTCTATGACGCATCCGCGTCGTTGCGAATCCAGCCCACCACGCGTGCGCGTCACCACGCGAAATCGACGTAAATGGGTGTATAGCAGCAAGTTGTGATGGAGTGGGGCTAGAACGATGCTAGAAGCACAAGCCCTACCACACGAACGCATGCCCTACGCATCCGTGTCATTTTAAAAGAAAAGCCATGCACGCGTGCGTGTCACCCACGCACACGCGTCACCCAAAATTTTGGCAATGTGCAAACGAAACAGAAAGTTGCGCGAACACGAGGCTGCTCTCGCGCCACTAGCGCAAATCAAGTCACGCATCCGTATGACAGACGCGTCCGCGTCACTTGAAGATTTTGGAAATCACGCGAACGCGTGACCCACACGTCCGCGTCACAAGCGACGCACAGTTTTACTATATCAGCGCCAGAATTCCTATCTTTTCTTCCCCAATCCTAATTTTTCCTTCCTTTTTTCTTACTTACTTATTATCTTTCATTCTATTTTACTTAATTTGTTTGCATATTTTTATTCATTACATTTTAACTTTATGCATGTTTATATTTTCTTTTCTAAATTTATTATTTTTCTATTGGTGTTACTTGTTCATATTCAACTGTTATATCTTTTCTGGTATTATTTTGGTACTTAGTAACTTGTTTTCCAATGTTGGGTGATATTCTTTTCCTATCAATGTCAATCTTTTACGACACCTGTATTCCTTTTGCATTGACATGAACTTACACTGTCTTTCATTACCCACACTTTTCCCTTTTTGTTGCAATTCGTGCACTATTGATATGCCACTTTCCTACTGTCTTCTCTCTTGCATGTTGTAGCTACCATGTAATTGAGACCCTTATTATTCGGTATTATCCATTCATATTTTATTTGTTTCCTATCATTGTTTTTGGGTTCCTGTTCTTCTTTTCCTCTTCTTTCAGGCTGGCCACCGAAGAAGGAAAAAAAGGAAAAGCTTCTTCATGGGGAGACAAACAAGTCCATCTGCACAATCCTTGGAGAAAAGTATCAGTTGAAGCAGCCCATCCACTTGCACATCTTAGCATACACCGAGGACGGTGCAATCTTTAAGTGTAGGGAGATCGATACCGACTTCTATGGGTTAGTTATTTTCTTCTCAACACCAATATATTACATTATTTGTTAGTTCATTATTGCATTTGCATGTTTAATTGCATGTTTGTTTGATTTTTATGCAACTCTATTTTATAATATTTCACTAATTTAATTTGAAAAATTTTTTTGTGTTAAAATTGTTTGAAGATTGTAAATTGGAACATGAATTATAGCTAAGAACACACAACCTGTGAGATTTTGAGCTTATTTATATGGTTACATTATTTAACCATAAATTTTTATTCTTGTGTGTTTTCTTCTCTATGATTGCAATCTTTACTTTGTTTCATTCTATATGTCCACTATTTAGTGTATTTACATGCTTGCATATGATTGAGGCCATTACTTGTTTTAGCTCACTTCTCCCAAATAAGCCTACCCTTTTATGTCACCTTTGTTAGCCACCTTGAGCCTTTTATCCCCATTTGTTTAATATTTTACCACATCACTAGCCTTAAGAAGAAAAACAAATTAAATATCCCAATTGAATCTTTAGTTAGCTTAAGATAGAGGTTGTGCATCAACTAAGTGTGGGGAAACTGTGGGAACATGGGTCAATAAGGGAATGTATTATGTTTCTAATTTATTTGAATATTGGAAATTTGGGAACCTACTCATGAAAAACGAAAATAATTGAATAATAGAAAATCCATGTGCATTGATAAGTTATGTTTATTTCTCTATTTAAAAAAATTCAATAAATTAAGTAAATAAGGGTATAAAATTACCCCAATGTTAAGCTTTAATAAAGATCAATGCACATGTGATAAAAGTAAAGAAATATAAAAAATTTGGTACATGAGTATGGGAATTATACAAAAGTGGGAATTATGGGTAGCTAGGTGTGATTTTTAGAGTTATATAAGAGTATGTGTGTGTGTTAGGTAAGAGATTAGGTTAGTCAAAGATTCATATTATAGCTCACTTGGCCATACATATGTCCTAACCTTTATCTTAGCCCCATTACAACCCTGAAAAGACCTCATGATGTTTGCATTGGTATGCTAAATATTTGTTGATTGGTTAGATGAAGAACAAGGTTTAGAAAGCATGACTAGGGAATAGTAGAGTGATTGACCCTAGACACTTGAGAGTTAGAGTGATATACACTACCAGTAAGGGTTTAATGCTTAATTCTATATTCCCTGCTTTCATGAGCTATCTTCTTACAAGTTTACTTGCTTTTTGTTGTACGATTTGAATTAGTAAAATTTGGTTTGTATTTGTTCTTGAAGGATTTTTTTACTTTTAACCAAGTAGATAGAAAACATCTTAGCATGTAGTTGCATTCACATTCATAGGTTGCATTGCATGAGTCTTGCTTTTCCCTACTCATTTGTTTTATCTCCATAAAGCTAAGTATGAGGACATGCTAATGTTTAAGTATGGGGAGGTTGATAAACCACTATTTTATAGTTTATATTGTGTTTAATTGAGTGGTTTTTATCAAATTCTTGCCCACTTATTCATATGATTAGCATGATATTACATTTCCTTCCCAAAGTTGTTCTATGGTTGAAAACTTGCTTCCTATAGATCCTTTTATTGTATATTTTAATTCTCCTTTATACCATTTGATGCCGTGATCCGTGTGTTAAGTATTTTAGGCTTCATAGGGTAGGAATGGCTTAGAGAATGGAGAGAAAGCTTGCAAAAATGGAAGGAACACAAGAAACCAAAGAGATGACTAGCGAACACCGACGCGGATGCATGGCTCATGCGACCGCATGAAATAAAGAAAATCACAGTGATGCGTACGCGTTCCTGATGGGTACGCATGGATTGGAGTTTGCGCAACGACGCGAGCGCGTGCCTGACGCGCACGCGTGGAGAGGAAAATCGTCAAACGACACGTACACGTGACCCACACGTACGCGTGACATGCGTGATCTGCAGAAAATTTAGGAAACGCTGGGGGCGATTTCGGGCCGCGTTTTGACTCAATTTTCGGCCCAGAAACACAAAATAAAGCCAGGGAACATGCAGAGACTCAGGATATACTGAACACAACATTCATTATTCACAATTTTAGGATTAGATGTAGTTTCTAGAGAGAGAGAGGCTCTCTCCTCTCTCTTAGGTTTTAGGATTAGGATTAGGATTTCTTCGTCTTTTCAATTCCAGGTTTAATATTCCTTTACTTTACTTTATGTTTTCTTCTACTTTTATTTATTAATGACTTATGTTGCTAAATTGGCTTATGAAATTTCCATGTTAGAATTGATTTTCTTATTTAATATAAATTGAGGTATTTCAGATTTATGATTTTAATTTAGCTTTTTACACTCTTAGCTTTGGTTGAGTAATTAGAGACTCTTAAGTTATCAAATTCAGCTGATGATTGAAAATTGGAATTCTTTGCTGATTGATTTGAATTCCCCTAACTCTAGTCATTTCTTAGGAATTGACTAGGACTTGAGGAATCAAATTGATTTAACCACTTAACATACCTTCATAGTTAAAGGTTGACCAAGTGGGAGTGGTGCATGAAATTGTGATCATCAATGGCGCCATCAACATGGTACGCTCAATTGCAATCTCAACTCTTTATCACAACTTCGCACAACTAACCAGCAAGTGCACTGGGTCGTCCAAGTAATAAACCTTACGCGAGTAAGGGTCGATCCCACGGAGATTGTTGGTATGAAGCAAGCTATGGTCATCTTGTAAATCTCAGTCAGGCAGATTCAAATAGTTATGGATGATATATGAATAAAGCATAAAATAAAGATAGAGATACTTATGTAATTCATTGGTGAGAATTTCATATAAGCGTATGGAGATGCTTTGTCCCTTCCGTCTCTCTGCTTTCCTACTGTCTTCATCCAATCCTTCTTACTCCTTTCCATGGTAAGCTGTATGTTGGGCATCACCGTTGTCAGTGGCTACAGTCCTGTCCTCTCAGTGAAAATGTTCAACGCGCTCTGTCACAGCACGGCTAATCATCTGTCGGTTCTTAATCAGGTTAGAATAGAATCCAGTGATTCTTTTGCGTCTTTCACTAACGCCCAGCCTTCAGGAGTTTGAAGCTCGTCACAGTCATTTAATCATTGAATCCTACTCAGAATACCATAGACAAGGTTTAGACCTTCCGGATTCTCTTGAATGCCGCCATCAATTCTAGCTTATACCACAAAGATTCTGATTAAGGAATCCAAGAGATAAACATTCAAGCCTTGTTTGCTTGTAGAACGGGAGTGGTTGTCAGGCACGCGTTCATAAGTGAGAATGATAATGAGCGTCACATAATCATCACATTCATCATGTTCTTGGGTGCAAATGAGTATCTTAGAACAAGAATAAGCTGAATTGAATAGAAGAACAATAGTAATTGCATTAATACTTGAGGTACAGTAGAGCTCCACACCTTAATCTATGGTGTGTAGAAACTCCACCGTTGAAAATACATAAGAACAAGGTCTAGGCATGGCCGTGAGGCCAGCCTCCCAATGATCTAAGATAGCATAATACTACTCAAAGATAGCTACCCAGATGAGAATACAATAGTAAAAGATCCTATATGTAGAGAACTAGTAGCATAGGGTTTACAAAAATGAGTAAATGACATAAAAATCCACTTCCGGGCCCACTTGGTGTGTGCTTGGGCTGAGCATTGAAGCTTTCATGTGTAGAGACTTTTTTTGGAGTTAAACGCCAGCTTTTGTGCTAGTTTGGGCATTTAACTCCCATTCTTGTGCCAGTTCCGGCGTTTAACGCCGGGCAGTTTTGAGCTAATTTGGAATGCCGGTTTGGGCCATCAAATCTCAGGCAAAGTATGGACTATTATAAATTGCTGGAAAGCCCAGGATGTCTACTTTCCAACACAGTTGAGAGCGCGCCAATTGGGCTTCTGTAGCTCCAGAAAATTCACTTCGAGTGCAAGGAGGTCAGAATCCAACAGCATCTACAGTCCTTTTCAGCGTCTAAATCAGATTTTTGCTCAGGTCCCTCAATTTCAGCCAGAAAATACCTGAAATCACAGAAAAACACACAAACTCATCGTAAAGTCCAGAAAAGTGAATTTTAACTAAAAACTAATAAAAATATAATAAAAACTAACTAAAACATACTAAAAATAATGCCAAAAATCGTATAAATTATCCGCTCATCAGGGAGCAAAAGCCAATTCTCATCACAATTGATAAGGATAACTAGGATAGGACTTCCAATTTTCATACCTTGCCAATAGTTTTCTTAATTATTAATTTATTTTTCTTGTCATTTAAATTACTTGTTCCTTATTTCAAAAACCCAAAATAAAATATATCTTTTTCCATAACCAATAATAAATCATACTTCTCTGTAATTCCTTGAGAAGACGACCCGAGGTTTGAATACTTCGGTTATTTATTTTATTGGGTTTGCTTAAGTGACAAACAAAACTTTTGTACGAAAGGATTCTCTGTTGGTTTAGGAAGATTAGAGAAGGATAGAGAGATTAGAGTGCACATACACCATCAGTAAGGGTTCAATGCTTGATCCTATGTTCTCTACTTTTATGAGCTGTCTTCTTACAAATTTACCTATTTTTACTGTATAGTTTGAATTAGTGGAATTTGATTTATGTTTGTCTTAAAGAACTTATTTGTTTTTAACCAAGTAGACAAAATCATATAGTTGCATTCATATATATATGTAGCATTGCATTGCATGAGTCTTACATTTCCCCTACTCATTTCTTTTATCTCATTGAACTAAGCATGAGGACATGCTAATGTTTAAGTGTGGGGACGTTGATAAACCATTATTTTATGATTTATATTGTATTTAATTGAGTGGTTTTATCAAGTCTTTACCCACTTATTCATATGCTTAGCATGATATTACAATTCCTTCCCAAAGTTGTTCTATGGTTGTAAACTTGCTTCCTAGAGATATTTTTATTGTGTATTTTAATTCTCTTTTATACCATTCGATGTTGTGATCTGTGTGTTAAGTGTTTCAGGTTTCATAGGGCAGGAATGGCTTAGAGAATGAAGAAGAAGCTTGCAAAAATGGAAGGAACACAAGAAATCAAGGAGATGACCAGCGAACACCGATGCGGACGTATGGCTCACGCGACCGCGTGAAATGGAGAAAATCACAGTGACGCGTTCACATGCCTGATGCGAACGCGTGGATTAAAATCTGCACGGATGACGCGAACGCGTGGACGACGCGTACGCGTGGCAAGGAAAACGCTGAATGACGCGCACGCGTGGACGAAGTGTACGGGTGACATGCGCGATCTACAGAATAAACAGAACACGCTGGCAGCAATTTTAGGCCGCGTTTTGACCCAGTTTTCAGCCCAGAAACACAGACTAAAGCCGGGGAACATGCAGAGACTCAAAGGGGATTCGCATTAGGATAGTTTTTAGTTTTTAGGTCTGATTTTACTCCTCCTCTAGGTTTTCACACTACACATTCATAATTCTTAGAATTTTCATTTTGCTTTTGGATTTGGATATTGAGAAGAGTTGTTACCTCTGCCAAGACTTCATCATTCTAGTTTGTTTTCTTACTTTTCACTTACTCTTTCATATCCTTAATTTTTCCAGAGTTACAATTGGATTATTTTTAGAGTTTATTAATACAGAACTATTTTTATTTTTAATTGATCTTTTTTATTATTGTTTATCATGTCTTTATTTAGTTTCCCTTTTAATTTTATGAAGTCTACATTTATGATAATCGAGTAGTTTCCCAACTTGATTGGGAGTTGATTAAAAGGAGAACCTTGAGTTGGAATACTCAAGAGTCAAATTGTAATTGGGTTTATTGTTGGTTGAATCTCTAGTCACTAACGCTAATCCTTCCCAAGGGAGAGGATTAGAACTTGTGAATGGAAGTTGACTTCCAACTTACTTGACCTTCCTTTATTCAGTAAAGGATAACTAAGTGGAAACAACTACCAATTATCAATTGATCTTGAGAAAAATCCAACAAGGATAGAACTTCCAATTAATTTTCTCCCGGTCAGGATCTTTATTTAAATTATATAAATTCACTTATTTATTTTCCTATTTCTCAAACTCAAAATTTCTTGGAAAACCTCTGATCAATAAGCTGCACTCTTTTTTCAACTCGTTGGAAGATGACCTGGGATTCATACTCCCGGTATTTTTATTCTAATTTTGTGACAACCCTTTTAAATTGATAAGTAGATTTTCACTAGTTAAGAACTGTACTTGCAACGTATTTATTCCATTAAATTCTTAATCGGTCAATTTCCGCCTCCGTCAATTTTTGGCGCCGTTGCCGGAGAATTGCAAACGTGTGCCTTATTATTGGTTATTGTAAATATTTTCAGATATTACAATTCCTTTCCAAAGGTGTTCTATTGTTGAAAACTTGCTTCCTAGAGATCCTTTTGTTGTATATTTTAATTCTCCTTTATACCATTCGATGCCTTGATCCGTGTGTTAAGTGTTTCATGCTTCATAGGGTAGGAATGGCTTAGAGAATGGAAAAGAAGCTTGTAAAAATAGAAGGAACACAAGAAACCAAGGAGATGATCAGCAAACATCGACGCGGACGCATGGCTCACGCGACCGCGCGAAATAGAGAAAATCACAGCGACGCATACACGACCTCAAGGGTAAGATCGAGCTCAAGCAGGGCACTGTTCATACCCTGGGTCGAGCTATGCGACCCGGGCTGACTGAAGACACGAGCGACCGACCTCTCCAAGTTGGATCGCCACCGACCTCTTTCTAAAGAGTTCGGCCAAATCACCATAAAAGGCCAAGTAGGCCCAAACGAAGGAACAAAGCCCACTCTGAAGGCGGCTTGGCCCTAAAAAGATAAGGCAGTTTCCTTAAAAAGATAAGATAAGATAACTATCTTATCTAAAGGAAGGCCACTTAATGCTACTATAAATACACTGGAGCACCTAGGTATAACTCATACTCTGATTCTACACAAAACCCTGCCTAAAGCACGTGCTAACTTAAGAATCGGAGTCTCTTGCAGGTACCACCACCCTCCGGTGATCAAGGATCAGTAGCATCTTCAACTGTAGCAGGTCGGACACGACAGCTCTGGCCATAACAGCAGATCTCATCCGAGATCGACCTTCAGTTTCAGGTAACCCTTGAAACAATTCCCTTATGCTCTTCTTTAGTTATCTCAACCTCTTGACAACTTTCTTCAACTTCTCCTTGCTTTCCAACTTCTTCCAATTCCTCTTCATCATCAATCAAGTCAAACTTTGGAGGTTGTGTGAAATCCACTTCAAAGTCAACTTCACATTTATTAGAAGAGTCTTCAACAAGGTCACCAATGTCAATTGATGGGGAGTTGTCTTCAATAATTTCAACTTCATAATCCATGGGGGAGGATTCTGTTTTGGATAAGAATTCATCAATGATGGCATCTTCCTTTTGATCGACCTCCTCAAAGTCTCCAACTATGATATGCTTTGGAGGTTGTACACCCTCCTCAACATCAATGTTAAGCTTCTTGGAGAGAGGTTCTAGGGATTCCCATGGTGGTTCCGCATCTCCTAAGTCTTCAACCACTTCTTCCTCTTCTTCAACGATCATAGCTTCCTCCAATTGCTCCAATACAAAATCCAGCTCTTCTTTCTCCACCTGATTTTCCAATCTCTCCTTCATGCTACACTCTTCTATTGATTCTTCACAATTGGCACTAGGGGTGCCTTGAGTGCATGAGTATCACGAGGCCAACGTGTGCACTATATTTGTCAAGATAGCCACAGATTCTAGTGCATTCTTTTGCATAGCCTCTTGCTCTTGAAGTAGCAAAGTGAGAGAATTATCTATTTGGGCTTGGGGTGGTTAAGAGGGTTCATTATTTTGGAGAAAGGATTCATAATAGGAAGGTGGATCTTCTTGATGAAAATATGGCGGTGAGGTGTATTGAGGTGGTTTTTGATAGTAATCATGACGGGATTGTGGTGGTTCTAAAGGTTTTCGCTCTTAATGGTCGCAAGGATGAGGTAGGGGTGATTGGTCATATGATGGATATGGGTCATAGGTAGGTATTTGGTAAAAATAGGCTTGTGAGTATGGTTGGGGACTATGTTGAGGATGAGGTCTATAGGCATATGATGGTGGTTGTTGATAGTCACAAGGAAATTCACCATAGCTATTGAATTGACATGCATTAGGATGGGAAATATACCTATAAGTATGCAGAGGTTGTTGCCAAGAGGAATGATCAATTCCTTGAGGCTCCTCTCATCTTTGATTGTTCCATCCTTGACACATGTTGTCATTAATATTCATATTTCCTACAACATAGTTTGAACCACACTCATAGCCAAAAAGGGTGAGAATTCATAGTGAAAATAGAAAATAAGAACAAGAACTAAGAAGGAACAAGAAAATCAAATCCTAAAACTAGTAAGAGCTAACAAGGAAATAAAAGGTAAACATATTCACAATATTCACATATATACAATAACCAATAACAAGCACAAATTTGCAATTCCCCGGTAACGGCGCCATTTTGATGAAGGAATTTTTGATTGGTAAAGAATTTCACAATAAAATCTCGTTGCAAGTATAGTTTCTAAACCAACAAAGAATTCTTTCATATAAAAATTTGGTTGTCACAAGTAACAAACCCCTAAAAATAATAACCGAAGTATTCAAACCTGGGGTCGTCTCTCAAAGGAATTACAGGAAAGTGTTCTTGTTATTGGTTATGAGATGTATACTTTGGGGTTTAAGATAAGGAATAAGAAAAGTAAATTGCAAGAATTAAACTAATAGCTAAGAAAGCTCTTGGCAAGGAATGAGAACTAGAAGTCCTATCCTCATTATCCTCCTCAATTGTGACAAGAATTGTCCATTGCTCCCACTTAGTCAACCTCTAACTATGAAGGAAAGTCAAGTGGATAAATCGATTTGATTCCTCAAGTCCTAGTCAACTCCTAAGGAAAGACTATATCACTCAACTTAAGCCAAGAGGAGAAAATTCTACTCTAAGTTCCTTCCAAGCATTTTGTCAAACACTTGGAAGGCATAAACGGAAAGTATAGTAAAATGACAACAAGAATGAAATCTAACAACTACTAATTGCAAGGAATTAACAACAACAATCAAAGAAAGCACAATTAACATGAATTACCTCAAATTGCATTAAAAGAAAACAAAAGAAACAAGAGTGTGTCAACAACAAAGTAAAGAATTACAAGAATTAAATGCCAAACTAGAGAAAAGAAAGGTAGAAGAATAAGAATTTGTAAAGGAAAAGTAGATCAAAGCTTGAATTAAACCTAGATCTAGAGAAGAATTAAACCTAATCGTAATCCTAATTCTAGAGAGAGAAGAGAGCTTCTCTCTCTAGAAACTAACTAAAACTCCTTCCAAACTAAACTATAACTAACTAGATGATTTATCCCCCTTCATTTCTTGGGTTTAATTGCATCATAAGTGAGTTGGATTTGGGCTTGGGAAGCCCAGAAATCGCCCCCAGTGGATTCACTTTAAGTGGGTCACGTGCGAGCACCGACGCGTTCGCGTGGGTCACGCGTACACGTCGCTTGGCAATTTGCTATCCACGCATACGCGTCACCATGCGACTTCACTTTTCACGCGTGCACATCTACTGTGCGTGCGCGTCGATAGGTGCATCCTAAATCCTTGGCTTTCCATGATTTCTCCACTTTGCATGCTTTTCTGTTCACTCCTTTTATCCATTCCTAGTATTTTCATCATGAAATCACTAACAAACACATCAAGGCATCTAGTGGAATCAAAGGTTAATCAAAATTAGCAATTTAAGGACCTAACTTTTTACACTTAAGCACAATTTAGGAGAAAATTATGAAACCATGCTATTTCATTGAATAAATGTGGGAAAAGTGGATAAAATCCACCTAAATTAAGCACAAAATGTACCAAATAGTGGTGCATCACATGCGTGCGCGTCGATGCCAAATCTCCAAAGCTCCATTCTTCATGCTCCTTCCACTTGTGCATGCTTCCTTCCGCTCTTGTAAGCCATTCTTGCCGTATAAACTCTGAAATTACTTAACAAACATATCACGGCATCGAATGGTAATAGAAGAGGATTAAAATATAGCATATTTAAGGTCAAAGAGGCATGCTTTTCAACCATGAAGCAAAATTTGGAAGGAGACACAAAACCATGAATTTTATATGAATAAGTGTGAAAGAATGTTGATAAAACCCCCCAAATTCTACACAAGATAAACTCTAAAATTGGGGTTTATCACAGAGGCTACCTCAGAAGCTTCCAGATCCTGGACACTTTCTGATCCCTTGCACCATAGGTACCATGACCTTTGTAAAGGCTCTGTGTGACCTAGGGTCAAGTATCAACCTCATGCCACTCTCTGTAATGGAAAAGCTAGGCATCCTTGAGGTTCAAGACAAAACAATGAAGAAGCCATATGGCTTAGTAGAGGTTATCTTGGTGAAAGTTGAAAACCACTACATCCCTGCAAACTTCATGGTCTTGGACAATGGAGAGGATGAGGATAACTCTGTCATCCTTGGAAGACCTTTCCTAGCCACTGCAAATGCTATGATTAATGTGGAAAAGGTAGAAATGGTTTTCCAAATAGGGGAGGACCACATCTTATTCAAGATGACTCATCACAATTCTCCCTTTAAAAGAAAGATAACTGTGCAACACCTAGTGTGCCAACCTCTCTTTCTATGTAGAGCTTTACAGAGCTCCCAAACATCAATTATAAGTTTGGTGTTGGGCATCCATCAACAAGCTCTAAGCACAAAGGTACTAAGAAGAAAGTGTTTAAAGGACGGAGGGACAAGTAAGTCCCAACTGAAGGCCTTTCACTTGGCATGAGAGTTGCCTTCACTAAAAAACCAATATTACCACATATAGTGAGTTGTATCCTGTTTTTAGAGCATGTGGAGCTCATTCATAAGAAGACAGGAAGAAACTTCACTTTAAAGGGCAAAAATCTGAGTCTGTACTCACCTTCGTAAGGAGGTAAACATCAAGCTAGTGACATTAAAGAAGCGCTTGATGGGAGGTAACCCAACCTTAATTAATTATTTCCTTTTATTTTGTTTTGTTTTCTTTTAGGGTCATAATCACATGCAGCAGTCAGAACAGAGACAGAATTCACAGCAGTAAAAACAAAACACTCTGGATGGAGTGTTCAAGTTGAACGCCAGCCATGGTATGCCTACTGGGTGTTCAACGCCCCACGTGGGCAGCATTGCTGGCGTTGAACGCTAGCCAGAGAGCAGCCCCTGGGCATTCAAATGCCAATGCAAAGAAGTAGGGAATCTGGATTCCCCAGCCTCTCAGGACCTGTGGGTCCCACATCATCTTTCACCTACCCCACCTACTTTTACACTTTCCCATACACACTTCCCTATAAATCCTAGTCCAATCACATCCATACCACTTTTCCACACCCATCATAACTCCCACCAACCCCCACCCACTTCAAAATCAAATTTTCCACCCAAAACCCCATCCATGGGCGAACCTACCCCTTTCCCAATCCTATAAATACCCCTCTTCATACCCCCTCATACACACACCTTTCATACATTCATAAGCCCCACTGTCCGAGCCTTCTCTCTCCCTCCATCTCCTTCTATATTCTTCTTCTTCTACTCCATTCTTCTCTTTTTTTATTTTTGCTCAAGGACAAGCAAAGTTTTAAGTTTGGTGTTGGAAAAGCATAGCTTTTTTCTTTCCATTACCATTCATGGCACCCAAGATTGGAGAACCCTCTAGAAAGCAGAAAGGAAAGGCAGTAGCCACTCCCTCTGAATCTTAGAAGATGGAGAGATTCATCACCAAAACCCACCAAGATCTCTTCTATAAAGTAGTGGCAGAGAAGAAAGTGATTCTTGAGGTCCCTTTCAAACTCAAGAAAAACGAGTATTCGAAAATCTGAAGAGAGATCCAGAGAAGAGGCTGGGAAGTCCTAACCAATTCCATTCAAGATGTTGGGGTTCTAATTGTACAAGGGTTCTATGATAATACATGGGTTACTAAAAACCATGACACTAGTGTGAACCCAAATCCAAGGAATTGGAGCACCATGGTCTGAGGGAGAATCTTAGATTTTAGCCTAGAAAGTGTGAGGTTGGCGTTCAACTTGCCTATAATGCAAGGAGATCATCATCCTTACACTAGTAGAGTCAACTTTGATCAGAGATTGGATCAAGTACTTTCAGATATCTGTGTGGAAGGAGAACAATGGAAAAGGGATTCCCAAGGCAAGCCCATTTAACTAAGAAAGGCTGACCATAAGCCCATAGCTAGAGGATGGTTCGAATTCATCCAAAGTTTCATCATCCTTGATAAACTCTGATTTTGTGGTTTATCTTATGCTTAATTTGGGAGATTTTATCACCTTTTCTCACATTTATTCAATGAAATAGCATGGTTTTATAATTCTCCCTTGAATTGTGCTTAAGTGTAAAAACATGCTTTTAGGCACTAATATAGCTAAATTTAATTCACTTTAATTCTATTCGATGCCTTGATATGTTTGTTGAGTGATCTCAGATTCATAAGGCAAGTATTGGATGGAAGAAGTGAGGAGAAAAGCATGCAAAGTGAGAGAACTCATAAAGAAATGAAGGAACCGTAAAGCTGTCAAGCTTGACCTCTTTGCACTCAATCGACCATAACTTGAGCTACAGAAGTCCAAATGAAGCAGTTTCAGTTGTGTTAAAAAGCTAACATCCGGGGCTTCAAAATGATATAAAATTTATTATAGTTGCCTGGCGTCTAGGGACCCGCACGCACACTATACGCGTGCGCGCTGATGGAGCAGCGTGGGTCCATTTTGGGCAACTCGTTGGGGTGATTTCTAGCTCATTTTGGGCCCAATCCAACTCATTTCTGATGCTATTGAACCAAGGATTGAAGGAGGAATGAACCAAGTAGTCATATTTTAGTTTTCATCATGTTTTAGGGTAGAATTCTAGAGAGAGAGGCTCTCTCCTCTCTCTAGATTTAGGATAGAGTTAGGATAAAGTAAGGTTGATCACTCCCAAATTTCTCTTTCAATTCTTGTTTTGATTTCAATTCTCTTTATATTTTAGTGTTTTATTGTCTTAATGTTCTTAGTTTCTCTTGTTAGTTTCTTATTTTGCTATCTTTTATGTTAATGAACCATTGTTGGATCTTGATTTCTTTTAATGCAATTTTATGTTTCCATGTCTCTTTTATGTTGATCTTGATTGCTATTATTGATTTCTTGCTTATGACGGTTATGGATCTTGTTAATTCTTGCATTTGGTGATGTTTACTTTTCTTGCACTCTAGGTGTTTGATAGAATGTTTCTTCTAGTTTTTGAGTAGTTTTTTTTGCTCTTGGCCTAGGCTAAGGGAATTGAGTGACCTTGAGTCATTGGGTCTCAATGAATTGGTGATTTGAGAACCCTTGGTGATCAATTTGACACTCATTGATACCAACTCACTACTAATCTAATTAGTAGATAGGTTGGGACTTATGGGTTGATGTTGATCAAGCCATTCGACGTACCTCAAGCTTAGGAGTAGATTATACGTACTTAAAGCTTTTGGTGGTAGACTTAATGAACTTGGTTCCTCATAATTATCAATATTTGGTTTGTAGACAAGGATGGTAATCTCAATTACCTATGTCTAGCCAAGAGTACCTTTCTTTTTCTTTTGTTAGTTCATTATTCATTTACGTTCTTGTTATTTACTTTTCTTGTCAAAATATAAAATCAAACCCCCTTGCATCCTCATAGCCAATAATTGAGCATTTCATTGCAATTTCTTGTGAGACGACCCAGAGTCTAAATACTTCGGTTAATTCTTATTTGGGGTTTGTTACTTGTGACAACCAAATTTAATTTGATGTGAGATTTGTTTGTTGGTTTGGAGCTATGCTTAAAACGAAATTCTTCTTTCTATAAGAGAAATTCCTAACCGACAATAATTTTCACAATCAATCCCCACTAGCAATCGGTCTGTGGTGACTGTTGACAGAGCCATCACAATCCATTGCATCATAATTGGAAGTAAGGTGGAAGTACATGAGGTGATTCCTCAAGATATGTACAAGGTAGTTGAGAAGCCTCACACCAATGCAAGGTTGGCATTCCAACACCTCATCTGTCATCTATGCAATTTAGCTGGAATTACCATAAATGGAGATATCTCAATTGGGGAGGATAAGCCCATCACTAAGAAGAGGATGGAGCAAACTAGAGAGCATGCACAAGAGCCTGTGCAGCAGCCTCAGCATGAGATCCCTGAGATGCCTCAAGGGATGTATTTTCCTCCCCAAAGCTATTGGGATCAATGGCTAACTTCTCTTGGAGAATTGAGCACTAACATGGAGCAATTGAGGATGGAGCATCAAGAGCATGCTATCACCCTCAATGAAATAAGAGAAGATCAAAGTGCCATAAGGGACGACCAAAGGGCTTTGAGGGAAGAACAACAAAGGCAAAGGAGTGACATAGAAGAGATCAATCATCACATTGGATCCTCAAGGGGGAGCACTAGGCGCCACCATTAATGGTGGACTTGTTGTCTTTTACCTCATTTTCTGTTTTATTTTTCAGTTTTCTATGTTATTTTATCTGTTCTCTTGTTCTAGTTGCATGATCATTTGCATTGATGTCTTAAAGTTGTAAAATATTCCATATATCTCTCACCTTACTTAAAAGAAAATTTTTATTTGAAAAGAATCGAGAGATACATGATTTTTGAGTTTTATAATAAGATTAGTTTAATTATGTTGATGTGGTGGCGTTGCTTTTGTTTCCTGAATGTATGATTAAATAGTGCATATTTGAAGTTGGAATTTTAAAACGTTGGCTCTTGAAAGAATAAGAAAAAAGGAAAAGTATTATTGATAATCTGAAAAATCTAAAATTGATTCTTGAAGCAAGAAAAAGCAGCAAAAAAAAAAGAAAAAATTTGCATGCGAAAAAAAAAGAGCAAAAAATGTGAAAAAATAAATAAAGAGAAGACAAGCAGAAAAAGGCAAAAGCTTTTTAAACCAAAAGGCAAGAGCAAAAAGCCAGTAACCCATTAAACCAAAATGCAAGGTAAAAGGATCCAAGGCTTTGAGCATCAATGGATAGGAAGGCCTAAAGGAATAAAATCCTGGCCTAAGCGGCTCAACCAAGCTATCCCTAACCATGTGCTTGAGGCGTGAAGGTGTCAAGTGAAAAGCTTGAGACTGAGCGGTTAAAGTCGTGATCCAAAGCAAAAAGAGTGTGCTTAAGAACTCTGAACACCTCTATCTTGGGACTCTAGCAAAGCTGAGTTGCAATCTGAAAAGGTTTACCCAGTTAAAGTGTCTGTGGCATTTATGTATCCGGTGGTAATACTGGAAAACAAAGTACTTAGGGTCACGGCCAAGACTCTGAAAGCTGTGTTAAAGAAAAAAAAAAGAACTTAACTAGGAGAGTCAATAAAATCATCTGGATTCTAAGTTCCTAAAGATGCCAACCATTCTAAGTTTCAATGGATAGTGAGATGCCAAAACTTTTCAGAAGCAAAAAGTTACTAAGTCCCGCTCATCTAATTGTAACTAAAGCTTCATTGGAAACTTAGAGATCTATTGTATCTTAATTTTCTTTTTATCCTACTGTATTTTTAGTTGCTTGGAGAAAAGCAACAGTTTAAGTTTGATGTTGTGATGAGCGGATATTTTATACACTTTTTGCCATCATTTTCATATAGTTTTTAGTATATTTTGTTTAGTTTTTATTAGGTTTTTATAGGTTTTAGTGTTAAATTCATATTTTTGCATTCTACTTTGAGTTTTTGTGTTTTTGTACAAATTTAGGAATTTTCTGAAGCTACAGAAGTTCAAATGGAGCATTCTCAACAGCTATGGAAAGCTGACTTTCAGAGCTTTCCAGTAATGTATAATAGTCCATACTTTGTTTCTGATAAGATGGCCCAAAACTGGCATCCAATGCTAGCTTCCTACCCCCTTCCAAGTGTCTAGCACCCAATGAGCAGAGGCCAGCACTCAATGCCCAAGGAGCCTCATAGCACGTGGTCTCATCAAAGCTCAGCCCAAACACTCACTAAGTGGGCCCCAAAAATGGATTTTTGCACTAAATTGACTATTTTACCCTTACTAGTCATCTGTTTAGTATTTAAAGTGTATTTTACATAATTATTCAAACAAAATCTAGACTTTGACCACCATATTCGAGTTTTACATTGTTTTTTACATTAGTATGAGTTTCTAAACCTCCTAGGTTGAAGAGAGGAGCCCTGCTGAGTCCTATGAATTAATAAAAGTCCTATGAGCCCTATCTGATTTATTTTTAAGATGTATATTCACACTTCAACATGATGAATAGGATGATCAGTGACAATCAGCTCTGTTCATCATACTAAGATGAACATTCCTAACAAACATCCACGTTTACTTAGGTTCGTGTGAATATGTGGCCGGAAAGCACGAGCCAACAGCTATGTGTATTCATCTCTCCGATGGCTAATCCACAACTTCATTGGGGACTTCTCGAGACACCAGTTCAGCCGATTTCCGAGGAGATTAGGGTCTCCATCGTATAGGTTGGAATCAAAGAAGCAGCATTCTCTGATTTGGAAGATTCGACCTTGTTTGTGGCATTTTTGAGTAGGATCGCCAAGAGAAGGAACTGCTAGAGCTTCACCTTCCGTCAGATTGGATGACCACAAGTAATGGCATTTGATCTGGAGCAGAGGAGATCAATGACCACGGGCAATGGTTTTGATCACATACAGCCAGCCATAGAAGAGATCATTCACAAGCAAAGAAGATAGTGATACCAAAGTTAATTCAGAAAGACAAAGCAACTCCAATCCTCAATTATATCCATTTTACTGATTTCATTCCTTTAATGCAAATTTGACAACTCTTCCAACCACCTTCTGATTTTGCTTGACTAAGACCTACAAGATAACCATAGCTTGCTTCAAACCACAATTCTCATGGGATTGACCCTGATTCGCCCAGGTATTACTTGGATGACCCAGCACACTTGCTGGTATAGTTGTACGAAAGTATGGGGATTCGTGCACCAAGGAGGCTAGAGCACAACCTCCAATAAATGACTTGTGCATTGAGGAACGTGTAGAAGAAGTTGGTGAACAAGGAATTGACATTGAAGATGCTTGCCAAGAGGTGGAGATAGTTAAGGAAGAGCACATGGGAATGACACTAGCAAGACTAATCGATACATCCCTTCCTAAGTCACCATCCAACACAACATTCAAGTGGGTAAAATTCTTATCTCTAATCTTTAATTTTCCACTTGAATATGGTTTGATTGAAATGGATGGTAAACTTAGAGCTTTATGTGGATTGAAGAGTAAGGGAGAGTTGTGTAGTGGTTGGCAAAATGAGGTTAAGCTCATTAAGGTTGAACCCTCAAGTCATAGGTTCCATGGTTGGAATCATGCTACATTGAATGGGTCTAGGAAGTTGTTTTGGTGCTGACTTGAGAATTTGGAGTGTACCCACCCAATTGGACTTGTGATGAGCAACTTGAAGATGGGTGTAAAAATAAAATTTGCGATCCCGGAATATATGAGGATCAACTTTGGGAGCTCAAGGCTTGTGAAGAACTCCATCAAGGCTTGGTACAATCAATTAGTAATCTTGGAGCATTTTGGAGATCCAAGAATTGTTGGAAGTTCAAGGACCAATACAACCATAAGCGCCATGACAAAGAGTTCTCCATAAGTCCAACTTAAGGGCAATAAATAAAAGTGTTAAGTGGGAGACACCCTACCATGATAAATTCTTTCCATTCTCTTGTATATATAATCAATGGATGAATTGAGTTGCCATTGTAGGTAGTTTTTCTTATTTCATATACACTTGTACATATTGCTTTGATAGCTAGGTTGCTTGTTAGATTCATGTTTTGATTAGAATAGTTGTTTTTGAATTGCATTTTGCTTGAAATGCAAATTTTGTTTGTTTTGTCTTTGAAAATTTTTCAAAAACTAAAAGATTTTTGTTAAATTTGAATTTTGGTTGATTTAGAATGTTTATAGGTTAGAAGAGTGCCCTGTTTCTGTTTTTAGGCTTCTTTGAAAAAAAAAAGAGGCATTCCACACGTAAGCGTGGACGACGCGCACGCATCATAGGCTTATGCTGCTTTTGTGCGAGAAGCACGATTTAGCCCCACGCATATACGTGAATGACGCGTACGTGTCCCTCCTCTTTTCTGCTCATCACGCGTAGGCGTGGACGACGCTCACGCGTGATATACCTTTCTCTGCTTCCCACGCGTACGTGTGGATGAAGCGTGCGCGTTACTTTCGTGCCTCAGCTGCCCTATTTTTTTTGTTCCTTTCTTCCTCATTCTTCTCTCCTTCTTCTTTCTTTCTACCTTTCTTCTTCTCTCTTCTTCCTTTCTTACTTTCTTCTTCTCACTCTCTTCAAAATTCCACTTCTCCTTTTTCTTATTTTTTATTTTCTTTTATCCGTTGCATTTGCATACTTTCATTCATTACATTTTAATTTTGTTTGTGTAGTTTGTTCTTATTTTCTTTTGTAAGTTTGTTATTTTAGCATTGGTGTTGAATTCTCCTACTCAATTGTTGAGAATTTCTTGCATTGTTTTGATGCTTCATGACTAGTTTAGCATTAATTGTAATATTTGTTCCACACACAAGATTAGTGCTTTAATACTTCCTAACTCATTATTCTTTGTTTTTGTACCTCATTATCATTGAGTTAGGATAGGACCAAATGCTTTCATTCTTATCATTAATCTTGTTTGTGTCAATTCCTATTTAATCTTGATGCTTCCGAGTGTTCTCTTCATGTCTTACTTGTGCTTTGACTTTACTCTTGCATCAAGTGTTAGTTGATATGCCATTCGCTTAGATTACATTTTCACTTACATGTTGTAGTTATCATGTAGTTGAGAATCTCACTCTTATTTGGCATTAGCCCCACCTATATTCTACTTCCTTTTATATCTTTGCTTGTGGGCTTATTTTTCTTCCTTTTTCTCTCCTTTTAGGCTGGCCACTAAGAGGAAAATGGAAAAGCTTCTAAATAGGACAATAAGCAAGTCCCTCCATCCATCCATCTTGCTCTTCTTTGTATACACTGAGGACGGTACAATCTTTAAGTGTGGGGAGGTCGAGACCGACTTCCATGGGTAACAACTTCTTTTTCCAACACCAATTCTTAATTTTCTTTGTTAGATAGTTGTTGCATTGCATGATAGGTTACATGATAGTTAGAATTTTTACATATTCTACCCATTTTTATGTTAGGACTACTTGGTTGAAGTAATGATTTCTTTTCCAAGAAAACTGTTTTAGGGCACCTTACCAATTTGAAAAAAAAAAATTGTTGAACTTGCTTGAAGGAATTAATTTTGGAACATAGTTTTTAAGCTAAGAACACATAAGCATGTGAGTTTTGAGCCCAATTGTGTGGTTACATCATATAACCACTATTTTCCATTCTTGTGTGTATTATTCTCTTTCTATGATTGTAATCTTTGATTTGTTTGATTCTTTATATCCATTATTTTGTGTATGAACGCATTTGTTATGATTGAGGCCTTCATTTCAAAAAGCTCACTTATCAAAATAGCCTACCTTTTATCTTCCATTGTTAGCCAATTTTGAGTTTATATTAATACCCTTTTTGTCTAAATTTTAGCACATCACTACCCCTATGTGAAAAACAATAAATGTCCCTTATTAGGATCTTTGATTAGCTTAGACTAGTGAGAGTGTGTATCATTTAAATAAGGGAAATTTGGAAACATTGGTTGGGATAAAAGAGTGTTTTTGTATTTCTATTGAAAACATTGGGAATTGGGTATATACTCATGCATTGAATATTTAAACCATATGCATTGATGCTCTTGTATATATTTTAGTGGAAAAAAATGTTAAAGGAAAAAGAAAAATAAAAAGAAAAAAATATATATATATATATAAAAGAAAAAGAAAAAAGAGAAAATGAAAAGCAATAAAAAGGGGACGAAAATGCCCCAAAGCAAAGTAATAGTAACAATGCATATGGAATGTGAATTAAAGAGAATGCAAGAGTATGTGAAAAAAATTGAGAATCATGGGTAACTAGGTGGTATATTAGAATTGTATAGGTTGTTATATGTGTTTGGTGAAAGCTTAGGTTAATCAAAGATTCAAATTTCAAGCTCACTTGGCCATATATGCATCCTTACCTTTAACCTAGCCCCATTACAACCTAAGGATAAGCCCTCATGATAAATGTATGCATGCATTGAATAATTGTTGATTGTTAGATGAAGAACAAATCTTAGAAAGCATGACTAGAAGAGAATTGAGCGAATCAACCCTATACACTTGAGAGACAAGAGCACATACACTTCCAGTGAGGGTTTGATGTTCAATTCCTTGTTCCCAGATTTCATGAGTGGTTCACGAAATTGCAATAACACTTTTGCAATCCCGCACAACTAACCAGCAAGTGCACTGGGTCGTCCAAGTAATACCTTGCGTGAGCAAGGGTCGATCCCACGGAGATTGTCGGCTTGAAGCAAGCTATGGTTATCTTGTAAATCTTAGTCAGGATATCAGAAATTATCAGGATTGATTGTGAAAAGCAAAAGAACATGAAATGGTTACTTGTTTTGCAGTAATGGAGAATAGGTTGGGGTTTTGGAGATGCTCCATCTTCTGAATCTCTGCTTTCCTACTGTCTTCTTCATCAAACACGCAAGTCTCCTTCCATGGCAAGCTCGTGTAGGGTTTCACCGTTGTCAATGGCTACCTCCCATCCTCGCAGTGAAAGCTAATGCACGCACTCTGTCACAGTACTGCCAATCACCGGTTTGGTTCCCTCCGCTACCGGAATAGAATCCCTCTTTTGCGTCTGTCACTAACGCCCAGTAGGTTACAGGTTTGATGCACGTCACAGTCATTCAATCATTGAATCCTACTCAGAATACCACAGACAAGGTTTAGACCTTCCGGATTCTCTTGAATGCTGCCATCAGGTCCTGCCTATACCACGAAGATTCCGATTAAAGAACCCAAGAGATAACTACTCAATCTAAGATAGAACAGAGGTGGTTGTCAGGCACGTGTTCATAGTTGAGAATGATGATGATTGTCACGGATCATCACATTCATCCGGATTAAGAACAAGTGTTATCTTAGAATGGAAGCAAGCATGATTGAATAAGAAACAGTAGTAATTGCATTAATCCATCAAGACACAGCAGAGCTCCTCACCCCCAACCATGGGGTTTAGAGGCTCATACTGCGGAAAGAAACGTGTACAAAATGTTATGAGGTCATAAGGTACGGATACAATGTCAAAAGATCCTATAAGTAGTAAACTAGTGTCCTAAGGTTTACAGAAATGAGTAAATGACAAAAAAATCCACTTCCGGGCCCACTTGGTGTGTGCTTGGGCTGAGCAATGAAGGAATTTCGTGTAGAGACCTTTTCTGGAGTTAAACGCCAGCTTCCATGCCAGTTTGGGCGTTTAACTCCAAATTTTATGCCAGTTCCGGCGTTTAACGCTGGAATTTCTGTAGGTGACTTTGAGCGCCGGTTTGGGCCATCAAATCTTGGGCAAAGTATGGACTATTATATATTGCTGGAAAGCCCAGGATGTCTACTTTCCAATGCCGTTGAGAGCGCGCCAATTGGGCTTCTGTAGCTCCAGAAAATCCACTTCGAGTGCAGGGAGGTCAGAATCCAACAGCATCTGCAGTCCTTTTCAGTCTCTGGATCAGATTTTGCTCAGGACCCTCAATTTCAGTCAGAAAATACCTGAAATCACAGAAAAACACACAAACTCATAGTAAAGTCCAGAAAAGTGAATTTTAATTAAAAACTAATAGAAATATACTAAAAACTAACTAAAAGATACTAAAAACATGCTAAAAACAATGCCAAAAAGCATACAAATTATCCGCTCATCACAACACCAAACTTAAATTGTTGCTTGTCCCCAAGCAACTGAAAATCAAAATAGGATAAAAAGAAGAGAATATACTATAGACTCCAAAATATCAAAGAAACACAGCTCCAATTAGATGAGCGGGACTAGTAGCTTTTTGCCTCCGAACAGTTTTGGCATCTCACTCTATCCTTTGAAGTTCAGAATGATTGGCATCTATAAGAACTCAGAACTCAGATAGTGTTATTGATTCTCCTAGTTAAGTATATTGATTCTTGAACATAGCCAGTGTATGAGTCTTGGCTGTGGCCCAAAGCACTCTGTCTTCCAGTATTACCACCGGATACATACATGCCACAGACACATAATTGGGTGAACCTTTTTAGATTGTGACTCAGCTTTGCTAAAGTCCCCAATTAGAGGTGTCCAGGGTTCTTAAGCACACTCTTGTTGCCTTGGATCACAACTTTATTTCCTTCTCTTTTTTTCTTTTCTTTTTCTTTTTCTTTTTTTTTTTCGACAATTTTTTTTTTCACTGCTTTTCTTGCTTCAAGAATCAATTTGATGATTTTTCAGATCCTCAATAACAGTTCTCTTTCTCCTCATTCTTTCAAGAGCCAACAATTTTAACATTCTTAAAACAACAAATTCAAAAGACATATGCACTGTTCAAGCATTCATTCAGAAAACAAAAAGTATTGTCACCACATCAAGCTAATTCAACTAGTTTCAGAGATAAATTTCGAAATCCTGTACTTCTTGTTCTTTTGTGATTAAAGCATTTTTCATTTAAGAGAGGTGATGGACTCATAGGACATTCATAGCTTTAAGGCATAAACTTTAAATTTTATTAATTATGAATTAAAAACAAGACTCAAATATAGATATATAATAAAAATAAAAATAGGAATGGAAAACAAAAGAAAACGAAAAACATAGGCTCTTAATGATAGAGGTTTTCACAGAGTTAGGACTCAACAACCTTGATTTTGAGAAGTGGATGCTCCCTCAGCTTAAGAGGAGAACTTTTGGCGTTTCATCTCTTGGATTTCACGCCCCTGCTTCTCTTGCTCCTTCCATTGTCTTCTTGGTGATTGGATGTTCAATGGGTATGAATTCATCTTCTTCTATCTTCACCCCAGCCTCTTTACAGAGCAAGGAGATCAAGCTTGGGTAAGCCAATTTGGTTACAGTGGAATTCCTATTTGCAATTGTGTAGATCTCACAGGCAATCAGATGATGAACCTCCACCTCTTTTCCAAGCATAATGCAATGAATTATCACTGCTCTCTTGATGGTGACCTCAGAACGGTTGCTAGTGGGTAGTATGGAACGCCCAATGAAGTCTAGCCAACCTCTTGCAATTGGTTTGAGGTCTCCCCTCTTGAGTTGGTTTGGGACACCCTTAGAATTGGTTATCCACTTAGTTCCAGGGAGGCATATGTCCTCTAGAACTTGATCCAACCCCTTATCTACTCTCACCATCCTCCTATTAAAGGAATCAGGATCATCTTGCAGTTGAGGCAACTTGAAGATTTCTCTTATTTTGTCCAGATGGAAGTATATAACTTTCCCTCTGACCATGGTTCTGTAGGTATGGTAAGCAGTTCCAGTCATTCTCTGTTTATCTGTTAGCCACAGATTTGAGTAGAATTCCTGAACCATGTTCCTTCCAACCTTTGTCTCAGGATTGGTTAGAACTTCCCATCCTCTGTTCCGAATTTGCTCTTGGATCCCCGGATATTCATCTTCTTTCAGATCAAATTTAACTTCCGGGATCACTGACCTCAGACCCATTATTTTATGATAATGGTCTTCATGTTCTTTGGTTAAGAACTTCTCTTCATTCCAAAGATTCTTTGGATTATTCTCTTTCTTGCCTCTTAAATTGGTTTGTTTTCCCTTAGGAGCCATGATATTGATGAATCTTGGCTTAGTGATCACGGAAAAGCACACCAAACTTAGAGGTTTGCTTGTCCTCAAGCAAAATAAAAGAGAGAAGAGAGGGGGAGGAAGAGAAAATTCGAATGGTGTGGTTGGAAGAGGGGAACAAACGTGTATTTATAAGGTGGGGAGGAGAGTTTTCGAAAAAAAAAGAGGAATTTGAAAAGAGATTTGAGAAGATATGAGAAGAAATTGAGAAAAGGGTGAAATTTTTGAACAATGTTTGTAATTGATTTGAAATAAATTTAAAAAAAAAAGGTTTTGATTTTTGAAGATTTGAAAGTGAATGATGAATGATTGAAGTGTGATTTTGTAGAAAAGTATGGGTGAGAAAAGGAAAGTTTGAAAAAATCTGATTTGAAAGCAAAATTGTGGTTCCCCCACCAAGCTGGCGTTAAACGCCCAGAATGGCACCCATTCTGGCGTTTAACGCCCATCTGTTGCCCCACTTGGGCGTTTAACGCCCAGCCAGGTACCCTGGCTGGCGTTAAACGCCAGAAATTCTTCCTCACTGGGCGTTTTTCTAAAATGCCCAGGATGCTGCACACCTGGCGTTAAACGCCCATAATGGTGCCCATTCTGGCGTTTAACGCCCAGAATGGTACCATTACTGGCGTTAAACGCCCAGAATGGTGCCCATTCTGGCGTTTAACGCCCAAAATGCCCCTTACTGGCGTTTTTTCGCCAGTAAGCTCATTTTCTCTGCTTTTTGAGCTGAATCCTTCTGTAACTCTGTGAATTCCTTCATTTTTGATACTTGCCTCTGTAAGAACAATTCATACAACTTTCTAATGACTGGGTTGCCTCCCAGCAAGCGCTTCTTTACTGTCTTTAGCTGGACTTTCACTGAGAATCACTCAAGTCTCAGTTTTGAGCATTCCTGCTCAAAATTTCCTTCAAGATAGTGCTTGATTCTCTGTCCATTAACAATGAACTTCTTGTCAGAATCAATATCTTGAAGCTCAACATATCCATATGGTGATACTCCTGTAATCACATACGGACCCCTCCACCGGGACTTGAGTTTTCCTGGAAACAATTTGAGCCTGGAGTTGAAGAGCAGAACTTTTTGTCCTGGCTCAAAGACTCTGGTTGACAATCTCTTGTCATGCCACTTCTTTGCCTTCTCCTTATAAATTTTTGCATTTTCAAAGGCATTGAGTCTGAACTCCTCTAGCTCATTTAGCTGGAGCAGTCTTTTCTCACCAGCTAACTGTGCATCCATGTTTAGGAATCTGGTTGCCCAGTAGGCTTTGTGTTCCAGTTCCACAGGCAAATGACAGGCTTTCCCATACACCAATTGGTATGGAGAGGTTCCTATAGGAGTCTTGAATGCTGTTCTATATGCCCACAGAGCATCATCCAAGCTCTTTGCCCAATCCTTTCTTCGGGCCATTACAGTCCGTTCCAGGATTCTTTTTAGCTCTCTGTTAGAGACTTCAGCTTGCCCATTTGTCTGTGGATGATACGGAGTTGCCACTTTATGGCTGATTCCATATCTAACCATAGCAGAGTATAGCTGTTTATTGCAGAAATGAGTGCCCCCATCACTGATTAGCACTCTGGGGACGCCAAACCTGCTGAAAATGTTTTTCTGGAGGAATTTCAGCACAGTCTTGGTATCATTAGTGGGTGTAGCAATTGCTTCTACCCATTTAGATACATAGTCCACTGCCACCAGAATGTAAGTGTTTGAGTATGATGGTGGGAATGGTCCCATGAAATCAATTCCCCATACATCAAACAATTCTATCTCTAGTATTCCTTGTTGAGGCATGGCATATCCGTGAGGCAGGTTACCAGCTCTTTGGCAACTGTCACAGTTACGCACAAACTCTCGGGAATCTTTATAGAGAGTAGGCCAGTAGAAGCCGCACTGGAGAACTTTAGTGGCTGTTCGCTCACTTCCACAATATCCTCCATACTGTGATCCATGGCAGTGCCATAGGATCCTTCGTGCTTCCTCTCTGGGTAAACACCTGCGGATCACTCCGTCAGCACATCTCTTAAAGAGATATGGTTCATCCCAAAGGTAGTATTTGGCATCTGAAATTAATTTCTTTCTCTGCACATAACTGTACTCTTTGGGTATGAACCTCACAGCTTTATAGTTTGCAATATCTGCAAACCATGGAGCTTCCTGGATGGCAAAGAGTTGCTCATCTGGGAAAGTCTCAGAGATCTCAGTAGAAGGGAGGGACGCCCCAGCTACTGGTTCTATTCTGGACAGATGATCAGCTACTTGATTCTCTGTCCCTTTTCTGTCTCTTATTTCTATATCAAACTCTTGCAGAAGCAACACCCATCTGATAAGCCTGGGTTTTGAATCCTGCTTTGTGAGTAAGTATTTAAGAGCAGCATGGTCAGTGTACACAATCACCTTTGATCCCACTAGGTAGGATCTAAACTTGTCAATGGCATAGACCACTGCAAGTAATTCTTTTTCTGTGGTTGTGTAATTCTTCTGTGCATCATTTAGAACACGGCTAGCATAATAAATGACATGCAGAAGTTTGTTATGCCTCTGTCCCAACACTGCACCAATGGCATGATCACTGGCATCACACATTAATTCAAATGGTAATGCCCAATCTGGTGCAGAGATGACTGGTGCTGTGACCAGTTTAGCTTTCAGGGTCTCAAATGCCTGCAAACACTGTGTGTCAAACACAAATGGTGTGTCAGCAGCTAACAGGTTACTCAGAGGTTTAGCAATTTTCGAAAAGTCCTTAATAAACCTTCTGTAGAATCCTGCATGCCCTAGAAAGCTTCTGATTGCCTTAACATTGGCAGGTGGTGGTAATTTTTCAATTACCTCTACCTTTGCCTTATCCACCTCTATCCCCCTGCTTGAAATTTTGTGCCCAAGGACAATTCCTTCAGTCACCATAAAGTGACATTTCTCCCAGTTTAAAACCAGGTTAGTTTCTTGGCATCTTTTCAGGACAAGTGATAGGTGGTTAAGACAGGAGCTAAATGAGTCTCCATAAACTAAAAAGTCATCCATGGAGACTTCCAGAAATTTCTCTACCATATCTGAGAAGATAGAGAGCATGCATCTTTGAAAGGTTGCAGGTGCATTGCACAGACCAAAAGGCATTCTCCTATAGGCAAACACGCCAGAAGGGCATGTGAATGCTGTTTTCTCTTGGTCTTGAGGATCTACTGCAATTTGGTTGTAGCCTGAGTAGCCATCCAAAAAGCAGTAGTAATCATGGCCAGCTAGTCTTTCTAGCATTTGGTCTATGAATGGTAAAGGAAAATGATCCTTTCTGGTGGCTGTATTGAGTCTTCTGTAGTCAATACACATGCGCCACCCTGTGACTGTTCTTGTGGGAACCAGTTCATTTTTTTCATTATGAACCACTGTCATGCCTCCCTTTTTGGGAACAACTTGGACAGGGCTCACCCAGGGGCTATCAGAAATAGGATAAATAATCCCAGCCTCCAGTAATTTAGTGACCTCTTTCTGCACCACCTCCTTCATGGCAGGATTTAGCCTCCTCTGTGGTTGAACCACTGGTTTGGCATTATCCTCCAACAGGATCTTGTGCATGCATCTAGCTGGGCTAATGCCCTTAAGATCACTTATGGACCACCCAAGAGCTGTCTTGTGTGTCCTTAGCACTTTAATCAGTGCTTCCTCTTCCTGTGAATTTAAAGCAGAGCTTATAATCACTGGAAAAGTGTCACCCTCTCCCAGAAATGCATATTTCAGGGATGATGGTAGTGGTTTGAGTTCAGGCTTAGGAGGCTTATCCTCCTCCTGAGGAATTTTCGAAAATTCCTTTGCCTCCTCTGGCTCTTCCTGATCAGTTTGAGCATCTTTGAAGATGTCCTCAAGCTCTGATTCTAGGCTTTCAGCCATATTGATCTCTTCTACCAGAGAGTCAATAATGTCAGCGTCCATGCAGTCCTCTGGTATGTCTGGATGCTGCATAGCTTTTACAGCATTCAACTTGAACTCATCCTCATTGACTCTCAAGGTTACTTCCCCCTTTTGTACATCAATGAGAGTTCGTCCAGTTGCTAGGAAAGGTCTTCCTAGAATGAGAGTTGCACTTTTATGCTCCTCCATTTCCAGCACCACAAAGTCAGTTGGAAAGGCAAATGGCCCAACCTTGACAATCATGTCCTCTATTATGCCTGATGGGTGTTTAATGGAACCATCAGCAAGTTGGAGGCATATCCTGGTTGGTTTGACTTCTCCAATCAACCCAAGCTTTCTGATAGTGGATGCAGGTATTAAATTGATACTTGCTCCTAGATCACATAAGGCTATCTTGGTGTAAGTGCCTTCCAATGTGCATGGTATCAGAAAGCTTCCAGGATCTTGAAGCTTTTCTGGTAAGCTTTTTAGAATGACTGCACTGCATTCTTCAGTGAGAAACACTTTTTCAGTTTCTCTCCAGTCCTTCTTATGACTTAAGATCTCTTTCATGAACTTAGCATAAGAAGGTATTTGCTCAAGTGCCTCTGCAAAAGGAATCTTTATTTCAAGAGTCCTTAAATAGTCTGCAAAGCGGGCAAATTGCTTATCCTGTTCCGCTTTGCGGAGTTTCTGAGGATAAGGCATCTTGGCTTGATATTCTTCAACCTTAGATGCTGCAGGTTTATTCCGTACAGAAGTGGTTGAAGAAGCCTTGTTAGGGGGATTACTGTCAGCACTCTCAGGTGTCTGATCCTCCCTTGGCGTTTGGACGCCAGAGTTGGGTGGAAAATGGGCGTTTAACGCCAACTTTTCCCCCTTTTCTGGCGTTTGAACGCCAGAACTGGGCAAGGAATGGGCGTTTAACGCCAGTTTTCCTTCCCTTTCTGGCGTTTGAACGCCAATATTCCTCTCTGGGCTCTTACTGTCCTCAGAGGGATTTTGAACAGTGGTTTGGTTGTCCTCTGTCAATTGTTCCTTGTTTGGCTTTTTGCTCTTTTGAGCAGTGTTATTCAAGGTCTTCCCACTCCTCAATTGAACTGCTTGACACTCCTCTGTTATCTGTTTAGATATTTGCTGTTTTGCTTGATTCAACTGTAGTTCTATGCTTTTATTAGCAACTTTAGTTTCATGGAGCATCTCTTTAAATTCTGCTAGCTGTTCAGTCATCAGGAGTAGTTGTTGATTAAGCTCCATTATCTGTTCTTGAGGATTAGAGTCAGTGACTATTGTCATGACTTCCTCTTCTGAAGAGAACTCATTGCTAGAGTACAAATATTGGTTTCTAGCAACAGTGTCTATAAGCTCTTGAGCTTCTTCAATTGTCTTCCTCATGTGTATAGATCCACCAGCTGAGTGGTCTAAAGACATCTGAGCTTTTTCTGTAAGCCCATAGTAGAAAATGTCTAACTGTACCCACTCTGAAAACATTTCAGAGGGACATTTTCTTAGCATACCTCTATACCTCTCCCAGGCATTATAAAGGGATTCATTATCCTCTTGTTTAAAGCCTTGGATGTCCAGCCTTAGCTGTGTCATCCTTTTGGAGGGTAAAAATGATTCAGGAATTTGTCTGATAACTGCTTCCATGTCTTTATGCTTGCTGTAGGTTGGTTATTTAACCACCTTTTAGCTTGATCTTTTACAGCAAATGGAAACAGTAATAGTTTGTAGACATCCTGATCTACCTCTTTATCATGTACTGTGTCAGCAATTTGTAAGAACTGTGCCAGAAACTCAGTAGGTTCTTCCTGTGGAAGACCAGAATACTGGCAATTTTGCTGCACTATGATAATGAGTTGAGGATTTAGCTCAAAGCTGCTTGCTTTGATGGGAGGTATACAGATGCTACTCCCATATGCAGCTGTAGTGGGGTTAGCATATGACCCCAGAGTCCTTTTGGACTGATTAATTCCACTTGAGTCCATGATGGACAAAAGGGAAATGATAATAATTGCAAAGAGATAAATTTTGTTTATTTTTTTTTTTTGAAATAACCGAAAAAAATAAAATAAAAAGAAATTTAAATAAAAAATTCGAAAATCAAAAGGGAAAATGAGATCAAAGCAATTTGAGAACTGAATCAATTAGTAAAAAAAAGATTTTGAAAACAGCAATTAAGAAGATATGATTGAAAAATTTTTATGAAAGAGATTTGATTTTTAAAAAGAGGAAAGAGAAAAACACAAAAGACACCAAACTTAAAATTTTTAGAAAATCAAACACTAAATTTTCGAAAATTTTAAGAGAAAAACACAAAGAGGACACCAAACTTAGAATTTTTATGAATCAAAAAGGGACTAAGAACATGCAAAAACGAAAATTTAAAAGAAAAACAAAAGCATGCAATTGACACCAAACTTAGAATATGAAACTAGACTCAACTAAAAGACTCTAAACCAACAAAAATAAAACAGTCCTAATCTAAGCAACAAGATAAGCCGTCAGTTGTCCAAACTCGAACAATCCCCGGCAACGGCGCCAAAAACTTGGTGCACGAAATTGCAATAACACTTTTGCAATCCCGCACAACTAACCAGCAAGTGCACTGGGTCGTCCAAGTAATACCTTGCGTGAGCAAGGGTCGATCCCACGGAGATTGTCGGCTTGAAGCAAGCTATGGTTATCTTGTAAATCTTAGTCAGGATATCAGAAATTATCAGGATTGATTGTGAAAAGCAAAAGAACATGAAATGGTTACTTGTTTTGCAGTAATGGAGAATAGGTTGGGGTTTTGGAGATGCTCCATCTTCTGAATCTCTGCTTTCCTACTGTCTTCTTCATCAAACACGCAAGTCTCCTTCCATGGCAAGCTCGTGTAGGGTTTCACCGTTGTCAATGGCTACCTCCCATCCTCGCAGTGAAAGCTAATGCACGCACTCTGTCACAGTACTGCCAATCACCGGTTTGGTTCCCTCCCCTACCGGAATAGAATCCCTCTTTTGCGTCTGTCACTAATGCCCAGTAGGTTACAGGTTTGAAGCACGTCACAGTCATTCAATCATTGAATCCTACTCAGAATACCACAGACAAGGTTTAGACCTTCCGGATTCTCTTGAATGCTGCCATCAGGTCCTGCCTATACCACGAAGATTCCGATTAAAGAACCCAAGAGATAACTACTCAATCTAAGATAGAACAGAGGTGGTTGTCAGGCACGTGTTCATAGTTGAGAATGATGATGATTGTCACGGATCATCACATTCATCCGGATTAAGAACAAGTGTTATCTTAGAATGGAAGCAAGCATGATTGAATAAGAAACAGTAGTAATTGCATTAATCCATCAAGACACAGCAGAGCTCCTCACCCCCAACCATGGGGTTTAGAGGCTCATACTGCGGAAAGAAACGTGTACAAAATGTTATGAGGTCATAAGGTACGGATACAATGTCAAAAGATCCTATAAGTAGTAAACTAGTGTCCTAAGGTTTACAGAAATGAGTAAATGACAGAAAAATCCACTTCCCGGCCCACTTGGTGTGTGCTTGGGCTGAGCAATGAAGGAATTTCGTGTAGAGACCTTTTCTGGAGTTAAACGCCAGCTTCCATGCCAGTTTGGGCGTTTAACTCCAAATTTTATGCCAGTTCCGGCGTTTAACGCTGGAATTTCTATAGGTGACTTTGAGCGCCGGTTTGGGCCATCAAATCTTGGGCAAAGTATAGACTATTATATATTGCTGGAAAGCCCAGGATGTCTACTTTCCAATGCCGTTGAGAGCGCGCCAATTGGGCTTCTGTAGCTCCAGAAAATCCACTTCGAGTGCAGGGAGGTCAGAATCCAACAGCATCTGCAGTCCTTTTCAGTCTCTGGATCAGATTTTTGCTCAGGACCCTCAATTTCAGTCAGAAAATACCTGAAATCATAGAAAAACACACAAACTCATAGTAAAATCCAGAAAAGTGAATTTTAATTAAAAACTAATAGAAATATACTAAAAACTAACTAAAAGATACTAAAAACATACTAAAAACAATGCCAAAAAGCATACAAATTATCCGCTCATCAATGAGCTTTCTTCTTGCAAGTCTATTTAAACTTCATTTTTATTTTTGAATTGGTGGAACTCATGAATCATCATACTATGATATCACTACATGTTCATATATGTTCTAGGAGATTGATTAACTTTTAACCAAGTAGGTAGAAGTATCTTACATTTACTTGCATTCATATAGATAGGTACGTGCATATAGTTTATTTGCATTGAATAAATGTTCATACCCCATTTTTTGGTTTAGCATGAGAACATGCTTAGTTTAAGTGTGGGGAGGTTTGATAAACCCCAATTTTGTGGTTTATTTTGTGTTAAATTCAGGGGATTTTATCAACTTATCTCACATTTATTTAATGAAATAGCATGGTTTTGTGAATTTCTCCTAATTTGTGCTTAAGAGTGAAAACATGCTTTTTAGGCTTTAAAATTGCTAAATTTAATTCACTTTAATTTCATTCGATGCCTTGATATATTTGTTAGGTGATTTCAGGATTAGAAGGCAAAGATTGGATTGAAGAAATGAAGAAAAAGCATGTAAAAATGGAGAATTCATGAAGAAATGAGATTTTGGTAATCTGTCGGTGATGCGTGTACGTGGCCTACGCGTGTGCGTGGGAAGGAAAGTTGCCAGTGACGTGTACGCATCACCCATGCGTACGCGTGACAAGCGGCACGTGACCTCATTAAAGGCAATACGCTGGGGGCAATTTCTGAGCTCAAGGAGGCCCAAATTCATCATATTTTAGGTTAGAATTATAGAGAGAGAAGGTCTCCATTCTCTCTAGAATTTAGGATAGTTTAGGTCAAATTTCCTTAAATCAAAGTTTTGATTCTTGTTTTTAGTTCAACTCTCTTTATATTTTATTGTTCTATTGTCTTAATCTTCTTAGCTTTCCTTGTTAATTTTCTTATTTTGCCATTTTTTACTTTCATGAATCCTTGTTGGATTTTTATTTTCTTTTAATGCAATTTTATATTTCCATGTCATTTTATGTTTATCTTAATTGCTATTGTTGATTTCTTGTTTGTGTTAGTTATGGGTTTCATTAATTCTTGCAATTTGTGATGTTTACTTTTATTGCACTATAGGTGTTTAATAATATGGTTTCACTAGTTATAGAGTAGTTTTCTACACTCTTGGCCTAGGCTAAGGGAATTGAGTGACCTTGAGTCATTGGGTCTAATTAAATTGGTGATTTGGGTGCCTTGTTGGTCAATTTGATGCCCACTGACACTAGCCTACTACTAAGTCAATTAGTAGCTAGGTTGCAACTTATGGGTTGATGTTGATCAAGCCTATTTGACTTACTTCAAGTATAGAAGTAGACTTGATGGGTTGGTCCCTCATAATTGTCAATATATGGTTTGTAGACAAGGATGGTGATCTCAATTTTCATGCCTTAGCCAAGAGTTCTTTTCCTTTCCTTTATTAGTCAATTGTCATTTACTTTCTTGTTATTTACTTTTCTTGTCAATCATCAAATCAAACCCCCTTGTTTCTTCATAGCCAATAATTGAGTACTTCATTGCAATTCTTTGTGAGACGACCTGAAGTTTAAATACTCTCAGTTACTTTTTATTGGGGTTTGTACTTGTGACAACCATTTTTAAACTTTGATGTGAGAGTTATTAGTTGGTTTGGAACTATGCTTACAACGAAATTCTTTTTCTATTGAGAAATTCTAGACCGACGATAATTCTCACTATCAATAAGCATGAAATATTATATATCATTGGAAAGCTCTAGAAGTTCTCTGTCTAATGCCACTAAAAACTGCATCATTTGGACCTTTATAGCTCAAATTATGCTCATTAGAGTGTGAAAAGGTTAGGGTTGACAGTATCCACGAATTCTCTTTGCACTTGTCGTCAATTCTTGGTTCCTCCTTATTCTTTTGTTTCTCTTTTCCTAACATTTCCCTACAAGAATCATGAAATCAAAGAAATCAAAGTACTAATAGACTAGCCTTGAAAATTATATAATTATCAAGCAAAAGTCATAACTTTTCTATAATAAATTCCAATAAAAAGTGCTTAAGATGCTCATGCATCAAAGTCATTTTGCGTAGACAACGGCAAAAAAGATTCGAAGACAGAGGTGTGTCAATTTGGTATCGACATCAACGAGATGGATTCAATCTAAGATAGATGAGAAGCATCAAAAAGCTTGAATATTTTGTATCAAGGTGTCAAATCAATAAGAAACTGTGGGATATTAAAAGGATATAGTCGAAGAGAAGGTTGATGTTGCAGAGAGTGGAGTGTCTTTAGCAGGAACGGTTATTGACGAGATAACTGTATATAGTGATGTGTCAAGAGAGGATTAGTCAAAGGTGTCTACAAATAGAGAAGCAACCGAAGAGCAAAACGTTGGAATTCTTATTCAGAAATACTCTCGCATACTCACATCTCCAGCGACTTTCTGAATCTGTCACGAGTTCATTTTTTGTTGGGTTCTTTCCATCATTTCTTTCATTGTGCTTTTGAATTTTGTACTTTTAAATTTTACAATTTACTTTTATTGCAAATTTGAATTCAATCATTTTACATTTCAGAATTTGTCATAATTTTTTTAGTTACATTTATAGCAAACTTTACAGTCAAACAGTCAATTATTTGAATTTGTAAGTTAAATTGATTTCTATTTCTTTAGTCTATTTGAAAGAAAACAACAAAAAATATCTTCTTCTTCATGACAAAAATGAAAGATTTTGATGCATGATAAAACTGGTACTCACAAAAGAAGAATAAATTCGGTCTCATATAGTAGATATTATACAAACCAAAAATTTGCTAAAAATCTGCATAATAATATAAATTAATATATTATATTATGTATACACTAAAAACCAGTCACGGGCCAAATTAACTATTATGTATTTATTTATGAATACATGTGATATCTAACTTATTTTCAATATGTGTTTTATATTTCAACACATATTTTACATAAAAAACTTTTTCGGAGCTCAGTTTTTCTATACACTTGCCATAACTGTGATTTTTAACAATGTAAAGATTATTATCTCTGCATATGTAATCATATATCTAATGATAAGTGAATAATGAGTCAATAGTCAAAATAGTCTTTTAGAAGTATTATATCTAATATACTTTGTTATGTATTACTTTCGTACTCCAGTGTATATATACTCTTGTAACCAAATAACAATACACAATACAATTCCTTTTTACTTTTTATTGTAATATGGTATCAGATGAGAAATTTTACGCTTTTCCCCTTTTTCCCTCTTTGGTAACCCTTTCCGAGAAAATTCCCTAATTTTCTCGCCACGATCCTCTCTTGTACTCATCATGAACATCATAACCACTTAGATTTCTCCTTTTTCTCAATCGATTCTTTCGATTCTTTCTATTCTTGATTTCTTCTTGACTAATTTCTGAGCAACGATGTCGACCCTTTCAAATGAAGGTCCGTCACAAGCGGCTCCTCCGGCTTCGATACTATGTTCGTCAATTCCTGACGCTTATACACTTCATTCAAGTGATCACCCAGGGCTCATACTGGTGTCTCAACCACTTCAAGAAGATAACTATGCTTCTTGGTGTCGATCAATGCGTCTCGCACTCAGTGGAAAGAGCAAAATCGGGTTCATTGATGGCTCCCTCCCAAAACCAGACCCTACTCTTGATCCAGTGCTTGCAGAAACATGGCAATGCAGCAATGATATAGTCACTACTTGGTTGCTAAATTCGATTTCAAAAGATATTGCAGTAAGCGTGATTTACGCTGGCTCAGCTGCACTTTTATGGCAAGATCTGGAAGCTAGGTTCTCCCAAAGCAACGCGCCTCGAATTTTTGAGTTAAAGAAATCACTGATGACACTAACTCAAGGATCTCTCACTGTTTCACAGTACTTCACAAAACTGAAGAATCTTTGGGAAGAACTCAACACCTTTAAGCCTCTTGTTGCTTGTTCTTGCGGTGGAGTGAAGGTCATCCAAGCGTATCTCGATCAAGAATACGTCATGCTATTCCTCATGGGATTGAATGACAATTTGGCAAATGTGAGGAGTCAAATTCTGCTCTCAGATCCCCTACCTCCAATTGGAAAAGTTTTCTCATTAGTGTTGCAAGAGGAGAAACAGAAAGCACTCACTTCATCTCAACCACCTCAACACATGGCTTTTAACGTAAAGCAAGCTCCAAGACTCATGGCAACTTCTGGATCTAAGATGAAAGGCAAGAAAGACATTCCTCAATGTGCACACTGTGGCTATCTCGGCCACACAGCAGAAAAGTGCTACAAATTGCATGGCTATCCACCGGGCTACTCACAGAGCAGAAATACTCGTCAAGTCACTCAGGTGAATCATGTCGACAAGCTCGAGCCAAGCCAAGAAAATCAAGATTCTCAGCCAAGCAACGGATTCTCACTTACAGCATCACAATACAATCAGTTAATGGGGTTGCTTCAGACTCAGCAAGCAATGCAAGCCATAGAACCTGAAATCTGTGCAGGTGAAATATTTTCTTCATGTTACATGAATCAAAAGGCAATGCCCAGCTCCTGGATCATTGATTCAGGGGCAACCACACACATAACCAACTTCTTCTCTGCTCTTATCAACCCGCAACCATTACTTAATCATTTTGTAGCCCTACCAGATCAAACTAGAATTAAGGCCTTAGCCACTGGCAGTGTCATTCTTAGCCCCCATCTAACCCTCTACAATGTCATTTTTATTCCTTCTTTTCGGGTGAATTTACTTTCTATAAGTTCTTTACTAAAATTTTCTTGTTGCATGGTTACCTTCTCTGACCTCTCTTTTATTATACAGGACAAGATCTCCAAGAAGGTGATTGGCAAAGGTGATGAGTTAGTGATTTGTTTGTGCTGCAATCACCTTCCATAGCACCTTCCACACACATTACTTCCACACAAATTACTGGTTATTGTCATCAAGCGTCCTTTGTTAGTAGTGATATTTGGTATGCTCGTTTGGGCCACACATCTGAAAAGATTTTGAATAAATTGAGTCATGTTTTGTCATTAAAATCCATTAAACACAATCATTCAAATTGTCCTGTATGTCCATTAGCAAAACTTAAGCGTCTTTCTTTCCAGTCACAAAATAATTTCTATAATAATGCCTTTGAATTGATTCACTGTGACATTTGGGGCCCTTATGGTACTTCCACATACAATAATATGAGATAATTTCTCATAATTGTAGATGATCATTCAAGATTTACTTGGACTTATCTTTTAAAACAAAAATCCGATGCTACTAACATTCTTATGAATTTTGTTAACATGGTGGAAACTCAATTTAGTGTTAAAGTAAAACAGATTCGATCTGACAATGCCAAGGAGTTATTACTCACTGATTTTCTGCAGTTGAAGGGCATAATTCACCAATTTTCATGTGTAGAGAGACCCGAGCAGAATTCAGTTGTAGAAAGAAAGCATCAACACTTACTTAATGTTGCAAGAGCCCTCTTTTTTCAGTCCAAGGTGCCCATCAAATTCTGGGGAGAATGTATTCTGACTGCTACCTTCTTGGTGAATAGGTTGCCTAGTCCAGCCCTGCAGCACATTTCACCATATGAGAAATTATTCCTCAAGCAACCAAATTATCATGCAATGCGGATTTTTGGATGTCTGGTTCATGCATCCACATTAATATCTCAGGGGAACAAATTCTCTCCAAGGGTTGTAAAAGCAGTTTTTGTTGGATATCCTTCAGGGTATAAAGGATACAAGTTATATGATTTAGAGGCAAAGAGGTTCTTCATATTCAGAGATGCCACATTCAATGAAAGTGTATTTCCTTTCAGTGAGTTGCCAACTGATCAGTCCCCTTTTGTGGATAATTTTCCAGATGTGGTGATGCCTACAGTGCTCCAAGACACTTCTCTTCATGGCTCAGCACCAGTTCAGCAATCCTTGACCAATTCTTCCAACCCTCATCACCCAACAATACCTTTAACAACTGATCACAATCATGATGTTATCCCTGAACCTCAACCATCTCAACCTATCCTTAGAAGATCTACTAGACTAACTAACCCTCCAAAATATCTTCATGATTACCAATGCCATAATGTTGCCACCATAACCAATTCCAAACATTTAACCAAACCATACATGAACTTTGTAGCCAATGTGAACACCATACCTGAACCTGCTTTCTACCACCAAGCTATGAAATACCCAGAGTGGCGACAAGCCATGAATGAAGAGCTTCGAGCAATGGAAGAAACTAACACATGGACCTTGGCGGCTCTCCCACAAGGAAAACACACCATAGGCTGCAGATGGGTATACAAGGTAAAGTGTAAGGCTGATGGATCAGTGGAGAGATACAAGGCGAGGTTGGTCGCAAAGGGATATACGCAACAAGCTGGGATAGATTACAAAGATACCTTTTCTCCAGTGGCCAAATTAACTACTGTTCGGGTTCTTCTATCACTAGCAGCCATCAATAACTGGTTTTTGTTACAAATGGACGTGAATAATGCGTTCCTTAATGGTGACCTCTTTGAGGAAGTCTATATGGATTTGCCTCTTGGATACAAGACTAAGGAGTCGAATCTTATGTGCAAATTGAATAAGTCCATCTATGGCCTAAAGCAAGCATCCAGACAATGGTTCTTTAAATTCTCCTCAACATTATTGAGCCACAATTTCAAACAATCCAAGAGAGACTACTCCCTTTTCACTTTTGGCACAGGTGACAGCATAGTTTACTTACTTGTATACGTGGACGACATCATCTTGGCAAGCTCCTCCAAGAAAATGATGTGCAAGGTACAACACTTGTTAGAATCTATGTTTAAACTCAAGGTTTTAGGTGATTTAAAATACTTTCTGGGGCTGGAACTTGCAAGATCACCTGAAGGCATTGTCCTTAGCCAAAGAAAGTACACCTTGAGCATATTGGAAGACACCAACTTTGTTGATGCTAAGCCGAGTTCCTTACCTATGGAGACAAATCTGAGGATGAGTGCCTTTGATGGGGACCCATTGCACGATCCTTCCACTTATAGGCGTATAATTGGGAGGCTAATGTACCTTACAATATCACGCCCCGACATCACATATGCTGTCTCCACATTGAGTCAATTTCTATCCAAACCAACCACCACTCATCTTACTACTCTCCACCACTTACTGAGGTACTTAAAAGGGAGTGTGGGACAAGGCCTTCTCTTCTCTGCCAAGTCAGAACTGCGACTTATGGCATACGCTGATGCTGATTGGGCAGGTTGTCCGGACACTAGAAGAAGTGTCACTGGTTACTGCGTTTTCATTGGTGATTCCCTTATCTCCTGGAGATCAAAGAAGCAACACACTGTCTCAAGGTCTTCCGCTGAATCTGAAGCAGTGGCAGCTGAATTAACCTGGTTGAAAGGTCTTCTCTCTGACTTTCAAGTTGACATCCCATCTTCTATGCTCTTTTGTGACTCACAATCAGCCATCCACATTGTAACGAATCCCATATTTCATGAGAGAACAAAGCATATCGAGATTGATTGTCACTTTGTTCGAGAGCGAGTAATGGCAGGATTTTTGAATCTCATTCATGTTCGGACACAATACCAACTAGCTGATGTGTTTACTAAGCCTGTAACTCTAGCTCAGTTTAATAATCTCATTTCCAAGTTTGGCATGATAAACATTTATCTGCCAACTTGAGGGGGAATATTATATCTAATATACTTTGTTATGTATTACTTTCGTACTCCAGTATATATATACTCTTGTAAACCAAATAACAATACACAATACAATTCCTTTTATAAAATTAAATTGTTCAAATTAGTTCTTAAAAAATACTACAATACCACATTGATTATTCTATTACTTAGATAATAATGTCTCATAAAATTATTTATGCTATATATTATCATCTAGCTAATTAATAAGATGACCAATCTAATTTATAATTTTATCTTCTAAAATTAATTTAAAAATTCAAATTTTTAAAAATTAAATCCATATACACATAATTTTTACTGACTATTTTGATTATTAATCTTATAAAATATGCACGAGTAGTAATAATTCCCTCTTAATATAATTACTAGTACCATGAGCCATGATCCCAAGGAGTTGGTTCGATCCCATAGAATAATATCTAGCAACATGGCAAGCTAATTAAAATGTCACATTGTCACTACTTCCAGCTTCAATATTTTATGTTTTGAAGCTTAAGAATATGTGTTTTAGTCTTTTAAAAAGTGAAGTAGAGTTATTTCTTGGAGGAGTGGAACTTACTTTCGGATTATTACACCCACCTAAAAATAATGCTTAATTCAAGATTTACAACTTATCATCATTTTATAACAATTATAAATTACTTTAATGTTTTTTACTGTTACAAACTTGACTTTGCAGCTAATGGAGACAGAAAAATTAAAAAAAAAAAAAAAAAGAGAAAAAGGACTATAGAAATGATCAATTTATGCTTTTAGAATTTTACATACATAAACATAAAATAAAAATTTACATATTATTATTTTTATATAAAATTATTAAATAATTTAATAAATTTAATTATATTATCATCTAACCGTTTTTAATTATCAAGTTCGTTAGAAAAACACTATACAAATTTCTACCTTTGCATAAAACTCTTCCACTTACACATCGCATCTCATCACAATTTAGAGTGGATGACCATGTAAGCAAAGCATTATTCTTGTTCAACTTCCTCACCCATTCAATACCCCCACTTCACAAAAAGAAAGGAAGAAAGAGACGAGAGCATCTTGTTTGTTACATACAGTTGATAATTAATTAATTTTCTTAATTGTCACATCGTATCCAAAACCAAAAGTGGCTTTGATATGAATCGATGAGTTCTAAGATTCTCGTTATCGCATGCACCAATCTCTTAAAATTCTACTCTCCTTTGTCACATTGATTCACATAATTAATATTGAAATAAATAATAACATTATTGATTTAATTTGAAATTCGATATTTTCTAATTGAGGTTTTCTTTTTTTAGTAGCAAGAACGAGTAAAAATAAACTTATTAACTACATGTTAATGGGAATAAGTTAGTAAAAACATTCTTTTTCATTCAATATATATATATATATATATATATTATGGAGGAGACAAGTATCTCCATAATAATTTAAAATTCTTTTTAGTAGAATATGACAATAATATTTATTTGTTTTTTATTAAATTATTAGATTTAATCATACAATAATTTTTTATTTAATTTTTGATACTTAAAAATGAATTTAATAATTTTATATTAAATATCTATTAGAATTGAATGATCAATTCTTAATTTAAATAAAAATCGACGGCCTATTTGTCGATTTTAATTAAAAAAAAACAACACATACAGCGTCTATTTTATAGATTAAATTTACATCGTTCATTCTATTTTAGAAAGTAATCAAGACCGTTCAAATTTATCGACGGCAAAGGTGTCGATATTTTAAATAATAAAATAGACGACATATTCGTCGATTTTAATATAAAAAAAAACACATATAGCGTCTATTATGGATTAAATTTAGACCGTTCATGCCATTTTAAAAAGTAATCTAGACCGTTCAAATTTATCGACGGCAAGGTTGTCGATATTTAAACTAATAAAATAGACGCCATATTCGTCAATTTTAATATAAAAAAACAACACATGTAGCGTCTATTATATAGATTAAATTTAGACCGTTCATCTCATTTTAGAAAGTAATCTAGACCGTTCAAATTTATCGACGGCAAAATTGTCGATATTTAAAATAATAAAATAGACGCCATATTTGTCGATTTTATTTTCGACTTCTGGTTCGCCTATAATATGACGATAATAGGAAAATAGATTAATGGATTATAAAAATATCGACGACTAGGCTGTCGATTTTAATATTTTTTATTTTTAATAATTTTTTTAGTAATATCGACAGCAGGCCGTCGAAAAACACGCTTTTTCTTGTAGTAATTGGTGTTTTTTTTTTAGAAATTGACTCGAAAGAATATTATTTATCTTCTTTTAAAAATTAGCTTTAGTTTTTTCTATAGCAACTGCATTAATTGAAAAAACTTTCTCAACTATAAATAGACTCTTTAGGCCAAAGACCTTCCTTTTCTTTAAATTAATGCATCTAAAAATATTAGAAGAATAACCATCTTGAAAGGAAACACTTTTAAGAACACTGAGAAAAATATCCTTGTCGGCATTTGTCATTCTGAAATAGGAAGGTGGGTACTTGGAAGAATTAGCGAACGGATGGAGCTGTTCTCGAATTCCCATCAATTACAAGTCTTTACGGGCTGCCAAGTTGTCCTTAGTCTTTTGTTTGTCATCAAGTACAGTAATAAAACATTGTCACAAACATTTTTCTCTATATGCATAATGTCAAGATAGTGACAAATGAGATTATCCTTCCAGTATGGTAAATCCTAGAAAATACTCCTCTTTTTCCACTGCAAAGGGTTGTTGCCAGCATTGAGAGCCTCGTGTGATCTTTTGCGACTGCTCTGAATTTGAGACCAAATAGCACTGCCTGATAATGTTGGCGGAGAGTCTCTTAGTTCGGTAGTGCCATCAAATGAGTGCATGTTTTGTCTATACTCGTGGTTATGGGGTAACCATCAACAATGTCCCATAAAGCAATATTTCATGCCAAGCTTTAACCTCCTTGATACCGGAAAATCACTTGTGTATCCTGATGTGCGGAAAACGATCCGACACAAAACTCACTGGCAAGTGTACCGGGTCGCATCAAGTAATAATAACTCACATGAGTGAGGTCGATCCCACAGGGATTGAAGGATTGAGCAATTTTAGTTTAGTGGTTGATTTAGTCAAGCGAATTAAGTTTTGGTTGAGTGGTTTGTATTTAACAGAAGCTAAATTGCTTGGAATGTAAAGGGAGAAGGGAAAATTGCAGTAAATTAAAGAGCATGAAAGTAAACTTGCAGAATCTTAAAGAACAAGAAAGTAAATGACAGAAACTTAAAGTGCAAGAAATGTAAATTGCAGTAACTTAAAATGCAAGGAATATAAATTGCTTGAATATAAAAAGGGATTTGAGAAATGGGATTTCAGGATCTAAGCAAAGAGGAACTGAATTGCAACAATTAATAGAGCAGAGATTGAATTAAAAGCAATTGGAGCTCAAACAGTAAGGGAATCAAGTGCAGCAAAGGTTCACAGAAGAACCAAAAGAAAATTTGGATCTCAGGTCTCAAGAGACTAGAAAGCAAAGTCTAGATCTCAATTGCCTTCCCAGATCCAAGTTCACAAAGCAATTGACAAGAAATAGAAGAAGAAGCAGTAAAGGAAATTGAAATTAAACTCAATTGTGCAGAAAGTAATTAAAGAGATTTTGAATGGAGATTGAGACAGAATTTCCTCAATTCCTCACAACCAAAACTCAAAACAAGAAAAGTAAAAGTGCCCAAGCAAGAACGAGGAAGAAGAGAGATCAATTCTCCTCCCCAATTCTCTGAAATCTCAGTAAAGTCACCAAGAGAAGTTGCAAAATTCAAAGCTCCAAAGAAAATGCAAAATTCAAAAGTCAAGTAAAAGGTGAATGTAAAAGTCCTAATTACATCAAACTAACTCCTATTTATACACTTTCTATTCTTGGATCTTGGGATTTGGATGGGCTTTTGATTTGGTGAAGAATTGAATTAAATTGGATTTTCAATTCAATTTTTGGCCCATGAGAAATTGCTTCCAGGAGGCTGCCCTGCCCTTGCGGAGGGCAGGGCAGAAAATTGATGCGGCTGGCCCATGGTGCGTGCGCGTGGTGCGAGCTTGGTGCGCAGGATGCTGCCCTGCCCTCGCGGAGGGCAGGGCAGAAATTTCTGGTGCGCCATTCTTGATGCCTGTGCGCCAGATTGATGCTGCCGAAGCCTCCTTGGTGCGCCAGAATGGTGCCTTGGTGCGCCACAACAAAATGCTGCCCTGCCCTCGCGGAGGGCAGGGCAGTGTTTCCAAATTGAAGCCCCGTGTTCGATCCTTGAGTGACGCACACGCTACTTCTTTTCTTTGATATTCTTGGCACCAAAATGAGACTTAGTTTCTTGTTTCCTCATGGTTCCGTGTTCGACTCTTGGGGTAAGCAATGGTGGGCTTTTTCTTTGAATTTTTCCTTTTGGAGAGCCCGATACTACCCTTGTGGAGGGCAGGGCAAGGTTTTCCTTCCTTTGATCCAAGGCACCATTTTGTGCTCTGCCCTTGTCGTGGGCAGGGCAGAGTTACCTCTTCTTGGCTTGCTCCCTTATGTTGCCCTCCTAGAGGGCAGTGTGCCCTTGTGGAGGGCAATGCTTGCTTCCTCCATTATGCGCCACACTTCTCCTTCCTTTGACCACGTTTTCTTCTCCTTGGGCCACACTTTCTTAGGCCATGCTTTTCTCTTTTCTTCTTTTCTTCACCTACAATAAACCAAAACAACCACTCCAAGTATCACTAAATTCACAAGGCTTATGAATCAATTAAAAATCAATTAAATTTAGCTTAAACCTCATGAGTTAACATTAATTTCATGGTGGTTGTTTGATTTAAAGAAGTTATGCATTTTCACTCCAAATCAATTACTTAGGATGCAAGAAAGTGCATAAAGACTAACAAAACAAGTAAAATTAGCTTGAAAATGGGTATATGATGACTTGTCATCACATCCCACCCAGACAGGTTATCAAGACCTGGAAAATCACTTATAGTCCAAAATAATGCAGCATGCATGCGAAACAACTTTCCATCAACAGAGTTGTATACAACAACACCCTTCCATAGTTCTTTTAAGTCATTAATAAGTGGTTGTAGAAAAACGTCAATATTATTACCAGGCATCTTTGAACCAGGAATTATGATAGACATAATAAGAGAGGCTTGCTTCATACAACACCATGGAGGATAGTTGTATACATACAACATCACTAGCCTACGCTAGTGTTGGAGCTGAGAGTCCCAAATGGATTGAAACCATCAGAAGCCAAAGCAAGTCGTATGTTACATGGATCTCCAGTAAACTCCGGATATAACAAATCGAAATCCTTCCATGCTTTGCTATCTCTTGGATGCTTTAACTTTCCGTCTGAGTTAGTGATGCCTAGGCATCTTAGGCTAGTTTCACAAGCTTTTTTCATTAGTTTTTACTTAATTTTCAAGCATTTCTTAGGCATTAAGTAAGTATTTGGATGAGAGTTGTATGCATGCCTTGATTCAATCAAACATTCTTAATTATGTGCATTTTCAAGAGATTTATGCAAGAATTATTTGATGCTATGAATGATGCAAAATTTTGTGATTATGGCAAGGTTTTGATGCATTTGTTTGGTTGATAATAGGTAAGGAGAAGCAGAGGAAAGGCAAGGAAGAAGTAGAAAAGGCAACTTGGTGGCCAAAGTTAGCTGGTGGACGAAATTGTGATTCAAATTCTTGTATCATTTGTGATCAATGTTCTAATTATGGCTCTGGTGGAATTCACAACTCCGTTCAACTAACCAGCAAGTGTACTGGATCGTCCAAGTAATACCTTACGTGAGTAAGGGTCGAATCCACAGAGATTGTTGGTATGAAGCAAGCTATGGTCACCTTGCAAATCTCAGTTAGGCAGATTAAAATAGTAATAGTGATAATTGGATTGTTAAATAAAAAGGAATAATAAAAGGGATAGAATACTTATGTAGATTCATTGGTAGGAATTTCAGATAAGCGGAATGGAGATGCTGTAGAGCTCTCGGACGCCTGCTATCCTATTGCTTCTACTCAATCCTTCTTACTCCTTTCCATGGCAAGCTTTGTATAGGGCATCACCGTTGTCAGTGGCTACATCCCATCCTCGCAGTGAAAGCTAATGCTCACGCACTCTGTCACAGTACGGCCAATCACCGGTTGGTTCCCTCCCCTACTGGAATAGAATCCCTCTTTTGCGTCTGTCACTAACGCCCAGCAGGTTACAGGTTTGAAGCTCGTCACAGTCACTCAATCCTAGAATCCTACTCGGAATACCATAGACAAGGTTTAGACTTTCCGAATCCTCATGAATGCCGCCATCTATCTAACTTATACCACGAAGATTCTGTTGGGGAATCTAAGAGATACACATTCAAGCCTTGTTGCATGCAGAACGGAAGTGGTTGTCAATCACGTGTTCATAGGTGAGAATAATAATGAGGGTTTTCTAACTCATCATCATTCATCATGTTCTTGAGTACGAATGAATATCTTGGAATAAGAATAAGATAGAGAATTGAATAAGAGAAAATAGAACTTCATTAATCTTTGAGGTACAGCAGAGCTCCACACCCTTAATCTATGGTGTGCAGAAACTCCACCGTTGAAAATACATAAGTGAAAGAGGTCCAGGCATGGCCGAATGGCCAGCCCCCCTAAGCGTGATCAATAGTCTCTTAGGATGAAGAATAAAACAAAACTGAGACCAAAGATGTCTAATACATCAATAATTCATCCTATTTATAATAAACTAGCTCCTAGGGTTTACATGAGTAAGTAATTGATGCATAAATCCACTTCCGGGGCCCACTTGGTGTATGCTTGGGCTGAGCTTGATCTATCCACGAGCTGAGGCTTCTCTTGGAGTTGAATTTCGAGTTATGACGTGTTTTGGGCGTTCAACTCCGGATAATGACGTTTTTCTGGCGTTTAACTTCAGAAAGGAGCGTGTACTTGGCGTTCAACGCCAAGTTGCGTCGTCATTCTTCGAATAAAGTATGGACTATTATATATTGCTGGAAAGCCCTGGATGTCTACTTTCGAACGCCGTTGAGAGCGCGCCATTTGGAGGTCTGTAGCTCCAGAAAATTCATTTCGAGTGCAGGGAGGTCAGATTCCAACAGCATCAGCAGTCCTTTTGTCAGCCTTTTTCAGAGTTTTGCTCAAATCCCTCAATTTCAGTCAGAATTTACCTGAAATCACAGAAAAACACACAAACTCATAGTAAAGTCCAGAAATGTGAATTTAACATAAAAACTAAGGAAAACATCCCTAAAAGTAGCTCAAACTTACTAAAAACTATATAAAAACAATGCCAAAAAGCGTATAAATTATCCGCTCATCACAACACCAAACTTAAATTGTTGCTTGTCCCCAAGCAACTGAAAATCAAATAGGATAAAAGAAGAGAATATACTATAAAGTCCAAAATATCAATGAATATTAATTTAATTAGATGAGCGGGACTTGTAGCTTTTTGCTTCTGAATAGTTTTGGCATCTCACTTTTTCCTTTGAAGTTCAGAGTGATTGGCATCTCTAGGAACTTAGAATTTTGGATAGTGTTATTGACTTTCCTAGTTAAGCATGTTGATTCTTGAACACAGCTACTTTTGAGTCTTGGCCGTGGCCCTAAGCACTTTGTTTTCCAGTATTACCACCGGATACATAAATGCCACAGACACATAACTGGGTGAACCTTTTCAGATTGTGACTTAGCTTTGCTAAAGTCCCCAATTAGTGGTGTCCAGAGCTCTTAAGCACACTCTTTTGCCTTTGGATCACGACTTTAACCACTTAGTCTCAAGCTTTTCACTTGGACCTTCATGACACAAGCACATGGTTAGGGACAGCTTGATTTAGCCGCTTAGGCCTGGATTTTAATTTCCTTGGGCCCTCCTATCCATTGATGCTCAAAGCCTTGGATCCTTTTCACCCTTGCCTTTTGGTTTTAAGGGCTATTGGCTTTTTCTATTGCTCCTTCATTTTCTATATACTCTTTTTAGATCCCTTATTTTTTTTTTCACTGCTTTTTCTTGCTTCAAGAATCAATTTCATGATGTTTTTCAGATCATCAATAACATTTCTCTTTGTTCATCATTCTTTCAAGAACCAACAATTTTAACACTCATAAACAACAAGATCAAAAGACATATGCACTGTTCATTCATTCATTCAGAAAACAAAAGCATTGTCACCACATCAATATAATTAAACTAAATTCAATAATAATTTCGAAAATTATGTACTTCTTGTTCTTTTGAATTAAAACATTTTTTCTTTTAAGAGAGGTGAAGGACTAATGGATTTTATTCATAGCTTTAAGGCATGGTTTCATACTAATGATCATGAAATAAAGACACAAAACATAGATAAACACAATAATTAAAAACCGAAAACAGAAAGAAATAAAGAACAAGGAATGAATCCACCTCTAGTGGCGTCTTCTTCTTGAAGGACCAATGGTGCTCTTTGAGCTCCTCTATGTCTCTTCCTTGCTTCTGTTGAATGATTCCTAGTAATTTTCGTGTTCCTCCCCTTAGTTGCTTCCAATATTTTTGTGGAGGATAACTTATCCCCTGAGGTATCTCAGGGATCTCTTGATTTGCAGCCACATGTTCTACCCAACTGAGCTATTCCAGTTTACATGAGTCTTTTCATCTCCCATGACTCAGAGGTGGAAGCTTTTGTCTTCCCTTTGAGGTTTCTCTGGCCTTAGGTGCCCTTAATGGTAATGGAAAGCAAAAAAGCTATGCTTTTACCACACCAAACTTAAAATATTGCTCGCCCTCGAGCAAGAGAAGAAAGAAGAGAAGAAGAAGAAGAAGAAGAAAATGGAGGAGAGTGAGAGAGGTAGGTTCGGCTATGTGGGGAAGAAGGGGTGTGTTGTGTGAAAATGAAGTAGAAGGGAAGGTTATTTATAGGGAGAGGGGAGGGTGGGTGTTTGGGCAATTTGGGTGGGAATGGGTGGGGTGATGTAAATAGTGAATAGGGGAATTACGAAGAGGAATTGAGGTGATTGGTAATGGGTGTTGGTTAAGTGTGACATGGGAAGTCACATCACAAAAACTAGGATTGGGAGGTAAGGTGGGAATATGTTAGGTGGGGATCCTGTGGGGTCCACAGATCCTGAGGTGAAAAGAAATACCATTCCTTCACCCTATAGGCATGTAACATGCCTTCATGCATCATTCTGGCGTTCAAACGCCCATTGATGCTCGTTCTGGGCGTTAAACGCCCATGTAATGCATGTTTCTGGCGTTGAACGCCAGTTTGTCCTCCCTGTGCATCATCCTGGCGTTTAACGCCAGGTTGTTGCTTGTTTTGGGCGTTCAGCGCCAGAATGGTGCTCTGTTCTGGCGTTGAACGCCGGCCAGATGCACCTTCTGGGCGTTGAACGCCAGCCCGTGCGTCCTCCAGGGTGAAAATTTTTTTTCTTCTGTTTTGACTCTGTTTTTAATTTTTTTGATTTTTTTCGTGACTCCTCATGATCATGTACCTAATAAAACACAAAAATAACAAAGAAACAAAATAAAATAAAATTAGATAAATAAAATTGGGTTGCCTCCCAACAAGCGCTTCTTTAATGTCAATAGCTTGACAGTGGTTCTCATGGAACCACAAGGTGATCAGGTCAATTTAAGTGTGGTATTCCCAACACCAAACTTAGAGTTTGGATATGGGGTTTGAACACCAAACTTAGAGTTTGGTTGTGGCCTCACAACACCAAACTTAGAGTTTGACTGTGTGGGCTCTTCTTGACCCTGAACTGAGAGAAGCTCTTCATGCTTACTCTCTTCTGTCACAGAGGGATGGCCTTGTGTCTTAAACACAAGGTAGTCCCCATTCAATTGAAGGACTAACTCACCGCTGTTGACATCTATCACAGCTCCTGCTGTGGCTAGGAATGGTCTTCCTAGGATGATGCATTCATCATCTTCTTTCCTAGTGTCTAGGACTATGAAATCAGTAGGGATGTAAAGGCCTTCAACCTTTACTAGCACGTCCTCTACCAATCCATAGGCTTGTCTCATTGACTTGTCTGCCAGTTGTAGTGAGAACAAGGCTGGTTGTACCTCAATGATCCCCAGCTTCTCCATTACAGAGAGTGGCATCAGATTTATCCCTGACCCCAGATCACATAGAGCTTTTTCAAAGCTCATGGTGCCAATGGTACAAGGTATTGAGAACTTGCCAGGATCTTGTTTCTTTTGAGGTAGAGTTCTCTGAATCCAAGTTTCTAATTCACTAATGAGCAAGGGAGGTTCACTTTCCCATGTTTCATTACCAAATAGCTTGGCATTCAGCTTCATGATAGCTCCTAAATATTGAGCAACTTGCTCTTCAGTCACATTTTCATCCTCTTCAGAGGAAGAATATTCTTCAGAGCTCATGAATGGCAGAAGGAGGTTCAATGGAATCTCTATGGTCTCTAGATGAGCCTCAGATTCCTCAGGATCCTTAATAGGAAACTCCTTCTTGCTTGAGGGACGTCCCAGGAGGTCTTCCTCACTAGGATTTTCGTCCTCCTCCTCCTTAGTGCATTCGGCCATTTTGATTAAATCAATGGCCTTGCACTCTCCTTTTGGATTTTCTTCTGTATTGCTTGGGAGAGTACTGGGAGGAGTTTCAGTGACTTTCTTACTCAGCTGGCCCACTTGTGCCCCCAAATTTCTAATGGAGGATCTGGTTTCATTTATGAAACTGAAAGTGGCCTTTGACAGATCAGAGACTATATTGGCTAAATTAGAGTTATTTTGTTCAGAGTTCTCTGTCTGTTGCTGAGAAGATGATGGATATGGCTTATTATTCAGCCTATTACGTCCACCATTGTTAAAACCTTGTTGAGGTTTTTGTTGATCCTTCCAGGAGAAATTTGGATGATTTCTCCATGATGAGTTATAGGTGTTTCCATAAGGTTCACCTAAGTAATTAACCTCTGCCATGGCAGGGTTCTCAGGATCATAAGCTTCTTCAGAAGCTGCCTCTCTAGTACTGTTGGATGCATGTTGCAATCCATTCAGATTTTGAGAGATTATGTTGACCTGTTGAGTCAACATTTTGTTCTGAGCCAATATGGCATTCAGAGCATCAATTTCAAGAACTCCTTTCTTCTGAGGTACCCCATTGTTCACGGAATTCCTCTCAGAAGTGTACATGAACTGGTTATTTGCAACCATGTCAATGAGTTCTTGAGCCTCTTCAGGCGTTTTCTTCAGGTGAATAGATCCACCTGCAGAATGATCCAATGACATTTTCAAAAATTCAGAGAGACCATAATAGAATATATCTAATATGGTCCATTCTGAAAACATGTCAGATGGACATCTTTTGGTCAGCTGCTTGTATCTTTCCCAAGCTTCATAGAGGGATTCACCATCTTTTTGTTTGAAGGTTTGAACATCCACTCTCAGCTTGCTCAGCTTTTGAGGAGGAAAGAATTTATCCAAGCAGGCAGTGACCAGCTTATCCCATGAGTCCAGGCTATCCTTGGGTTGTGAATCCAACCATACTCTAGCTTTGTCTCTTACAGCAAAAGGGAAAAGCATGAGTCTGTAGACTTCAGGATCAACTCCATTCGTCTTTACAGTCTCACAGATCTGCAAGAATTCAGTTAAAAACTGATAAGGATCTTCAGATGGAAGTCCATAGAACTTGCAGTTTTGTTGCATTAAAGCAACTAGTTGAGGCTTAAGCTCAAAGTTATTGGCTCCAATGGCAGGAATGGAGATGCTTCTTCCATCAAACTTGGACGTTGGTTTTGTGAAGTCACCAAGCATTCTCCTTGCATTATTATTATTATTTTCGGCTGCCATCTCTTCCTCTTGTTCGAAATTTTCTAAAAGGTTGCTTCTGGATTGTTGTAATTTAGCTTCTCTTAATTTTCTTTATTTATTCTTTTTACTTCAATAATCCAAGGTAATGGCTCCCAAGATTTGGTGCACAGAACCTGGTCCAAAATCAACTTCACAGTTTGTTTCAACAAGAGTGCCTTTATCCCTGTTCCTGCTCATATGAAAGAGAAGAAAACAAGAAAAGAAAAGAGGAATCCTCTATGTTACAGTATAGAGATTCCTTTATGTTAGTAGAAAAAGAAGGGGGTAGAAGAATGAAGAGGGAGATTTCGAAATTAATTTTGAAAAAGAAGTTAGTATTTTTCGAAAATTAGAGATAAAATGTAATTAAAATTAAAACATGAAATAATTAATTAATTAAAAAGAATTTTCGAAAAAAGAGAGAGATATTTTCGAAAATAGAAGAGGGAAAAGTAGTTAGGTGGTTTTGAAAAAGATAAGAAACAAACAAAAAGTTAGTTAGTTAATTGAAAAAGATTTGAAATCAAATTTGAAAAAGATAAGAAGATAGTAAGTTAGATAAGATATTTTGAAATCAAATTTTGAAAAAGATAAAATTTTTAAAAAAGATAAAATTTTTGAAAAAGATAAGATAAAAGATAAAAAGATTTAATTCAAAAATTTTGAAAATACTTACTTCACTAACAAGAAACTACAAGATAAGATTCTAGAACTTAAAGATTGAACCTTTCTTAACAAGAAAGTAACAAACTTCAAATTTTTGAACCAATCACATTAATTGTTAGCTAATTTTCGAAAATTACATATAAAGATAAGAAAAAGATTTTGAAAATAATTTGAAGAAGATTTTTGAGATTTTCGAAAAAATATAGAAAAAAAATGAAAAAGATATGATTTTTGAAAAAGATGTTGAAAAGATAAGATTTTTAAAATTGAAATTTTGACTTGACTTGTAAGAAACAACTAATTTTTAAAAATTTTTGACCAAGTCAACCCAAAATTTCGAAAATTTGGAGGGAAATAAGGAAAAGATATTTTTTTTGATTTTTGAATTTTTAATTATGAGAGAGAAAAACAACAAAAATACTTTATGCATGAAATTTTTAGATCAAAACCATGAATGCATGCAAGAATGCTATGAATGTCAAGATGAACACCAAGAACACTTTGAAGATCATGATGAACATCAAGAACATATTTTTGAAAAATTTTTTTTATGCAAAGAAAACATGCAAGACACCAAACTTAGAAATCTTTAATGCATGGAAAATATGAATGCAAAAATGCACATGAAAAACAACAAACAATACAAAACAAGAAATCATCAAGATCAAACAAGAGGACTTATCAAGAACAACTTGAAGATCATGAAGAACACTATGAATGCATGAGATTTTCGAAAAATGCAAGAAAAATTTTTAAAAGCATGCAATTGACACCAAACTTAAAAATTAACACAAGATTCAAACAAGAAACACAAAATATTTTTGATTTTTATGATTTTCTAAATTTTTTTTTTTGGATTTTTATTAATTATTTTCGAAAATAAAGTTTTGAAAAACGAAAAATGAAAGAAAATTTTTGAAAAAGATTTTTGAAAAGAAAATTACCTAATCTAAGCAACAAGATGAACCGTCAGTTGTCCATACTCGAACAATCCCCGGCAACGGCGCCAAAAACTTGGTGGACGAAATTGTGATTCAAATTCTTGTATCATTTGTGATCAATGTTCTAATTATGGCTCTGGTGGAATTCACAACTCCGTTCAACTAACCAGCAAGTGTACTGGGTCGTCCAAGTAATACCTTACGTGAGTAAGGGTCGAATCCACAGAGATTGTTGGTATGAAGCAAGCTATGGTCACCTTGCAAATCTCAGTTAGGCAGATTAAAATAGTAATAGTGATAATTGGATTGTTAAATAAAAAGGAATAATAAAAGGGATAGAATACTTATGTAGATTCATTGGTAGGAATTTCAGATAAGCGGAATGGAGATGCTGTAGAGCTCTCGGACGCCTGCTATCCTATTGCTTCTACTCAATCCTTCTTACTCCTTTCCATGGCAAGCTTTGTATAGGGCATCACCGTTGTCAGTGGATACATCCCATCCTCGCAGTGAAAGCTAATGCTCACGCACTCTGTCACAGTACGGCCAATCACCGGTTGGTTCCCTCCCCTACTGGAATAGAATCCCTCTTTTGCGTCTGTCACTAACGCCCAGCAGGTTACAGGTTTGAAGCTCGTCACAGTCACTCAATCCTAGAATCCTACTCGGAATATCATAGACAAGGTTTAGACTTTCCGGATCCTCATGAATGCCGCCATCTATCTAACTTATACCACGAAGATTCTGTTGGGGAATCTAAGAGATACACATTCAAGCCTTGTTGCATGCAGAACGGAAGTGGTTGTCAATCACGTGTTCATAGGTGAGAATAATAATGAGGGTTTTCTAACTCATCATCATTCATCATGTTCTTGAGTACGAATGAATATCTTGGAATAAGAATAAGATAGAGAATTGAATAAGAGAAAATAGAACTTCATTAATCTTTGAGGTACAGCAGAGCTCCACACCCTTAATCTATGGTGTGCAGAAACTCCACCGTTGAAAATACATAAGTGAAAGAGGTCCAGGCATGGCCGAATGGCCAGCCCCCCTAAGCGTGATCAATATTCTCTTAGGATGAAGAATAAAACAAAACTGAGACCAAAGATGTCTAATACATCAATAATTCATCCTATTTATAATAAACTAGCTCCTAGGGTTTACATGAGTAAGTAATTGATGCATAAATCCACTTCCGGGGCCCACTTGGTGTATGCTTGGGCTGAGCTTGATCTATCCACGAGCTGAGGCTTCTCTTGGAGTTGAATTTCGAGTTATGACGTGTTTTGGGCGTTCAACTCCGGATAATGACGTTTTTCTGGCGTTTAACTTCAGAAAGGAGCGTGTACTTGGCGTTCAACGCCAAGTTGCGTCGTCATTCTTCGAATAAAGTATGGACTATTATATATTGCTGGAAAGCCCTGGATGTCTACTTTCCAACGCCGTTGAGAGCGCGCCATTTGGAGGTCTGTAGCTCCAGAAAATCCATTTCGAGTGCAGGGAGGTCAGATTCCAACAGCATCAGCAGTCCTTTTGTCAGCCTTTTTCAGAGTTTTGCTCAAATCCCTCAATTTCAGTCAGAATTTACCTGAAATCACAGAAAAACACACAAACTCATAGTAAAGTCCAGAAATGTGAATTTAACATAAAAACTAAGGAAAACATCCCTAAAAGTAGCTCAAACTTACTAAAAACTATATAAAAACAATGCCAAAAAGCGTATAAATTATCCGCTCATCATTAGCTCACCAACGTTGCCACAAAAGTTGGCATAGGAATGACTAAGCAACATTGGTGGCCCTAGTTGGCTCACCAACGTTGCCATGAACGTTGATTATGTAAGAACAAGCAACGCTGGTGGCCAAAGTGGCTCACCAACGTTGCCAAAAGCTTTGCCAACAAATGTTGCTCACAATGTTCCTAGCAACGTTGGTGGCCCAAAGTTGGCTCACGTTGGCAATGTTACAAATTGAAAGGGGGCCAACGTTGGTGGGAATGTTGGTGAACAAACGTTACCACCAACGTCTTTGATAAAATCTCAATTTGGAATTGGAAAAATTTGCTACGACGCACACGCGTGGGCGACGCGTACGCTTGAGCATGGAAATTGACAATCCATGCATATGCGTAGGCGACGCGCACGCGTGATAGGAGCGTTGGTACGCTAATGAGCGGATAATTTATACGCTTTTTGGCATTGTTTTTAGGTAGTTTTTAGTAAGTTCAAGCTACTTTTAGGGATATTTTCATTAGTTTTTATGTTAAAATTCACATTTCTGGACTTTACTATGAGTTTGTGTATTTTTCTGTGATTTCAGGTAATTTTTGGCTGAATTTGAGGGACTTGAGCAAAACTCTGATAGGAGGCTGACAAAGGACTGCTGATGCTGTTGGAATCTGACCTCTCTGCACTCGAAATGGATTTTCTGGAGCAACAGAACTCCAAATGGCGCGCTCTCAACGGCGTTGGAAAGTAGACATCCAGAGCTTTCCAGAAATATATGATAGTTCATACTTTATTCGGCAATTGATGACGTAAACTGGTGCTCAACGCCAGTTCCATGTTGCTGTCTGGAGTAAAACGCCAGAAACAAGTCACGACCCGGAGTTGAACGCCCAAAACACGTTACAACTTGGCGTTCAACTCCAAAAGAAGCCTCAGCTTGTGGATAGATCAAGCTCAGCCCAATCATACACCAAGTGGACCCCGGAAGTGGATTTATGCATCAATTACTTACTCCTGTAAACCCTAGTAGCTAGTTTATTATAAATAGGACTTTTTACTAGTGTATTAGACATCTCTGGACGCCTAGTCCTTAGACCTTCATGGGGGCTGGCCATTCAGCCATGCCTGAACCTTTCACTTATGTATTTTCAACGGTGGAGTTTCTACACACCATAGATTAAGGGTGTGGAGCTCTGCTGTACCTCAAGTTTCAATGCAATTACTATTATTTTCTATTCAATTCTCTTTATTCCTATTCTAAGATATTCGTTGCACTTCAACTTGATGAATGTGATGATCCGTGACACTCGTCATCATTCTCACCTATGAACGCGTGTGACTGACAACCACTTCCGTTCTACCTTAGGCCGGGCGCATATCTCTTGGATTTCTTAAACAGAATCTTCGTGGTATAAGCTAGAATTGATGGCGGCATTCATGGGAATCCGGAAAGTCTAACCTTGTCTGTGGTATTCCGAGTAGGATTCTGGGATTGAATGACTGTGACGAGCTTCAAACTTCTGAAGGCTGGGCGTTAGTGACAGACACAAAAGAATCAAGGGATTCTATTCCAACCTGATTGAGAACCGACAGATGATTAGCCGTGCTATGATAGAGAATTTGGTCCATTTTCACTGAGAGGATGGGATGTAGCCATTGACAATGGTGATGTCTTACATACAGCTTGCCATGGAAAGGAGTAAGAAGGATTGGATGAAAACAGTAGGAAAGCAGAGATTCAAAAGGAGCACAGCATCTCCACACATCTATCTGAAATTCCCACCATGGAAATACATGAGTAACTTTATCTTTATTTTATGTTTATTATTTACTATTAATTTTCGAAAATCCATAATCAATTACTATCCGGCTGACTGAGATTTACAAGATGACCATAGCTTGCTTCATACCAACAATCTCTGTGGGATCGACCCTTACTCACGTAAGGTATTACTTGGATGACCCAGTACACATGCTGGTTAGTTGAACGGAGTTGTGACCACGCATAGCAAAGTGCCATAATAATAAATTTCATACAAGTACAAAGAGACCAACTTTGATGATCACAATTTCGTCCACCAAGTTTTTGGCGCTGTTGCCGGGGATTGTTTGAGTTTGGACAACTGACGGTTCATCTTGTTGCTCAGATTAGGTAATTTTCTTTTCAAAATTTTTCAAAAATCTTTTTCAAAATTTTTCTTTTCTTTTTCGTTTTTCCAAACTTTATTTTCGAAAAAATTAATAAAAATCCAAAAAAATTAATAAAATCATAAAAATAAAAAATATTTTGTATTTGTTGTTTGAGTCTTGAGTCAATTTTTAAGTTTGGTGTCAATTGCATGCTTTACAAATTTTTCTTGCATTTTTCGAAAATTCATGCATTCAAAGTGTTCTTCATGATCTTCAAGTTGTTCTTGGTAAGTTTTCTTGTTTGATCTTGATGTTTTCTTGTTTTGTGTTGTTTGTTGTTTTTCATATGCATTCGTTTGTTAGAGTCCATGCATTAAAGATTTCTAAGTTTGGTGTCTTACATGTTTTCTTTGCATCAAAAATTTTTCAAAAATATGTTCTTGATGTTCATCATGATCTTCAAAGTGTTCTTGGTGTTCATCTTGACATTCATAGTGTTCTTGCATGCATTATGTGTTTGATCCAAAATTTTAATGTTTTGGGTCATTTTTGTATTTTTCTCTCTCATCATTAAAAAATTCAAAAAATCAAAAAAATTTCTTTTCCTTATTTCTCTCCAAATTTTCGAAAATTTGAGTTGACTTAGTCAAAAATTTTTAAAAATTAGTTGTTTCTTACAAGTCAAGTCAAATTTTCAATTTTTAAAAATCTTATCTTTTCAAAATCTTTTTCAAAAATCATATCTTTTCAATTTTATCTTTGTTTTTCGAAAATTTTCAAAAATCTTTTTCAAATTATTTTCAAAATCTTTTTCTTATCTTTATATCATATTTTCGAAATTACACTAACAATTAATGTGATTGATTCAAAAATTTGAAGTTTGTTACTTTCTTGTTAAGAAAGGTTCAATCTTTAAATTCTAGAATCTTATCTTTTAGTTTCTTGTTAGTTAAGTAATTAATTTTAATTTTAAAAATTTAAATCTTTGTCAAAATATCTTTTTCCTAAAAATCTTATCTTTTTATCTTATCTTTTTCAAAATTTGATTTCAAAATATCTTATCTAACTTATCTTCTTATCTTTTCAAATTTAATTTTAATATCTTTTTCAACTAACTAATTAACTTTTTTGTTTCTTATCTTTTTCAAAACCACTTAACTACTTTTCCCTCTTCAATTTTCAAAAATATCTATCTCTTTTTCAAAAATTCTTTTTAATTGTTTTAAATTTTAATTTTAATTATATCTTATCTTTAATTTTCAAAATTACTAACTCCTTTTCAAAAATTAATTTTCGAATTCTCCCTCTCTTCTCTTCTTCTATTTTTTATTTACTAACACTACTCTTCACCTCCCTTCACCGAAAAATCTGAACCCAGTCTATCCCTTGTGTTTGGATTCTTCACTTTTCCTTCTTCTATTCTTTTCTTCTTCTACTAACATAAAGGAATCTCTATACTGTGACATAGAGGATTCCTCTTTCTTTTCTTGTTTTCTTCTCTTTCATATGAGCAGGAACAAGGAAAAAGGCACTCTTGTTGAAATTGATCCTGAACCTGAAGGGACTCTGAAGAGGAAACTAAGAGAAGCTAAATTACAACAATCCAGAGGCAACCTTTCTGAAATTTTTGAACAAGAGAAGGAGATGGCAGCCGAACCTAACAACAATAATGCAAGGAAGATGCTTGGTGACTTCACAAAGCCAACGTCCAAATTTGATGGAAGAAGCATCTCCATTCCTGCCATTAGAGCAAACAATTTTGAGCTTAAGCCTCAACTAGTTGCTTTAATGCAACAGAACTGCAAGTTTTATGGACTTCCATCTGAAGATCCTTACCAGTTTTTAACTGAGTTCTTGCAGATCTGTGAGACTGTTAAGACGAATGGAGTAGATCCTGAAGTCTACAGACTCATGCTTTTCCCTTTTGCTGTAAGAGACAGAGCTAGAATATGGTTGGACTCACAACCTAAAGATAGCCTGGACTCCTGGGATAAGCTGGTCACGGCCTTCTTGGATAAATTCTTTCCTCCTCAAAAGCTGAGCAAGCTTAGAGTGGATGTTCAAACCTTCAAGCAAAAAGATGGTGAATCCCTCTATGAAGCTTGGGAAAGATACAAGCAGATGACCAAAAAGTGTCCTTCTGACATGTTTTCAGAATGGACCATATTAGATATATTCTATTATGGTCTATCTGAATTTTCCAAGATGTCATTGGACCATTCTGCAGGTGGATCTATTCACCTAAAGAAAACGCCTGAAGAGGCTCAAGAACTTATTGACATGGTTGCAAATAACCAATTCATGTACACTTCTGAGAGGAATTCCGCGAATAGTGGGACGCCTCAGAGGAAAGGAGTTCTTAAAATTGATGCTCTGAATGCCATATTGGCTCAGAACAAAGTGTTGACTCAGCAAGTCAATATGATCTCTCAAAGTCTGAATGGATGGCAAAATGCATCAAACAGTACTAAAGAGGCAGCTTCTGAAGAAGCTTATGATCATGAGAATCCTGCAATGGCAGAGGTTAATTACATGGGTGAACCTTATGGAAACACCTATAACTCATCAAGGAGAAATCACCCAAATTTCTCATGGAAGGATCAACAAAAGCCTCAACAAGGCTTTAATAATGGTGGAAGAAATAGGCTCAGTAACAACAAGCCTTTTCCATCATCTTCTCAGCAACAGACAGAGAATTTTGAACAAAGCTCCTCTAATTTAGCAAATTTACTCTCTGATCTGTCAAAAGCCACTTTCAGTTTCATGAGTGAAACAAGATCCTCCATCAGAAATCTGGAGGCACAAGTGGGCCAGCTGAGTAAGAAAGTCATTGAAACTCCTCCCAGTATTCTCCCAAGCAATACAGAAGAGAATCCAAAAGGAGAGTGCAAGGCCATTGATGTGAGCAATTTGGCCAAATGCACAAGGGAGGAGAAGGACGAAAATCCTAGTGAGAAAGACCTCCTGGGACGTCTTTCAAACAAGAAGGAGTTCCCCATTGAGGACCTAAAGGAATCTGAGGCTCATATAGAGACCATAGAGATTCCATTAAATCTCCTTCTACCATTCATGAGCTCTGAAGACTATTCTTCCTCTGAAGAGGATGAAGATGTGACTGGAGAGCAAGTTGCTCAATATTTAGGTGCTATCATGAAGTTGAATGCCAAGTTGTTTGGTAATGAGACTTGAGAAAGTGAACCTCCTTTGCTCATTAGTGAACTAGACACCTGGATTCAGCAAATTTTACCTCAAAAGAGACAAGATCCTGGCAAGTTCCCAATACCTTGTACCATAGGCACCATGACCTTTGAAAAAGCTCTATGTGATCTAGGGTCAGGGATAAATCTTATGCCACTCTCTGTAATGGAGAAGCTGGGGATCATTGAGGTACAACCTGCCTTGTTCTCATTACAATTGGCAGACAAGTTATTAAGGCAAGCTTATGGATTAGTAGAGGACGTGTTAGTAAAGGTTGAAGGCCTTTACATCCCTGCTGATTTCATAATCTTAGACACTAGGAAGGAAGAGGATGAGTGCATCATCCTTGGAAGACCTTTCCTAGCCACAGCAGGAGCTGTGATAGATGTTAACAAAGGTGAATTAGTCCTTCAATTGAATGGGGACTACCTTGTGTTTAAGGCACATGGCCATCCCTCTGTGACAAAAGAGAGTAAGCATGAAGAGCTTCTCTCAGTTCAGAGTCAAGAAGAGCCCACACAGTCAAACTCTAAGTTTGGTGTTGGGAGGCCACAACCAAACTCTAAGTTTGGTGTTAAGACCCCATATCCAAACTCTAAGTTTGGTGTTGGGACTATACAACATTGACCTGATCACCTGTGAGGCTCCATGGGAGCCCACTGTCAAGCTAATGACATTAAAGAAGCGCTTGTTGGGAGGCAACCCAATTTTTATTTATCTAATTTTAATTTTATTTTATTGTTATTTTGTGTTTTGTTAGGTACATAATCATGTGGAGTCACGAAAAAAATATAAAAATTAAAAAAAGAATCAAAAACAGCAGAAGAAAAATCACACCTTGGAGGGAAGACATACTGGCGTTCAACGCCAGTAAGGAGCATCTGGCTGGCGTTCAACGCCAGAACAGAGCATGAATCTGGCGCTGAACGCCAGAAACAAGCAACATCCTGGCGTTTGAACGCCAGGAATGTGCCTTGAGGAAAGCTAGCGCTAAACGCCAGTAACAAGCATGGAACTGGCGTTCAACGCCAGAAACATGCTACACATGGGCGTTGAACGCCCAGAACGTGCATCACCTCGGCGTTTAAACGCCAGAATGGTGTGCAAAGGCAATTTACATGCCTAATTGGTGCAGGGATGTAAATCCTTGACACCTCGCGATCTGTGGACCCCACAGGATCATCTCAGGATCTGTGGACCCCACAAGATCCCCACCTAACATATTCCCACCTTACCTCCTAATCCTATAACACTCTTCCCCGAAACACACTTCCCAACAACTTCAATCTCTCTCCCCAATTACCCCCTTCACCACTCACATCCATCCACTCTTCCCCATAAACCCCACCCACCTTCAAAATTCAAAAAACTTTCCCACCCAAACCCACCCTAAATGACCGAAACTACACCCTCTCCCCTCCCTATATATACCCTTCCATTCTACTTCATTTTCACACAACACAACACAAACCCCCTCTTCTCCACCTTGGCCGAAACACCATCTCTCCCTCTCCTCCATATTTTCTTCTTCTTCTTCTTCTCTTCTTTCTTCTCTTGCTCGAGGGCGAGCAATATTTTAAGTTTGGTGTGGTCAAAGCATAATCTTTTTTGTTTTCCATTACCATCAATGGCACCTAAGGCCGGAGAATCCTCTAGAAAAGGAAAAGGGAAGACAAAAGCTTCCACCTCCGAGTCATGGGAGATGGAAAGATTCATCTCCAAAAGCCATCAAGACCACTTCTATGATGTTGTGGCAAAAAAGAAGGTGATCCCTGAGGTCCCTTTCAAGCTCAAGAAAAATGAGTATCCAGAGCTCCGACATGAGATCCGAAGAAGAGGTTGGGAAGTCCTAACCAACCCCATTGATACGTAAAATTGAGATTTCACGTCCAACCGGCAAGTATACCGGGTCGTATCAAGTAGTAAGACTCACTAAGAGTGAGGTCGATCCCACGAGGATTGGTAGATTAAGCAACTTTAGTTAAATGGTAGATCTAGTTAAGCGAACAAAATTTTGATTTCATGAGCATTTTGATTTTTCGAACATAATTACAAGAATTTAAATGACACAAAATGTAAAGAACTAGAATAGAGAAATAAAATGGAAGTAAATGACGGAAACTTAAAGTGCAAGAAACTTAAATGACATCAAAAATAAATTGCAAGGAATTAAAGTGCTGAATTCTAAAGAGCATAAGAGTAAGAAATAAGAAACAGAATGTAAATGACAAGAATAATAAATTGCAAGAATGTAGAAGGGAATTGGGTAATGTGTTTTCAAACACTAAGAACAAAAGAAATGAGAATTAATGATAGAGAGGATCATTAGGGATCAGAGATGCTGGTTTTCATGAATTGATGTTAGTCAAATCTTCCTCAATCATGGGTATAGATCCATGGCAAGTGGGTGATTGAATCCCAATCTCTTGGTGATTCAATCTCTCTCAACATAACCAATTGCCACTCTCGTGATCTAATTGTTCATGAGAAGAGATGAAGCTCATATATTATCCAGCCACACAATTTCTATAATCTCAACCAAGGAGAGTTACATCTCACATACTAACCAAGGTATATTGATTAAAGAAATCATGAAAGGATGAACTCTAAACTGAATTATGTGGCTCATTCCTCAAACTCACCACATAATTCATATAGATTAACCCCTCTCTCGATGGTGGTTGAATCTGTGAAGATCAAGAGTTCCCTCTTTAAATCAACCACTAGAATTGAGGAGGAAAGATGGGTTCATCAATCCATTCCAACAAACAGAGCTCCTCCCCCTAATGAAAGTGGGGTTTAGTGAGTCATTGCTCCAATTTCAACAACAATTGCCATAAATAAGAATTAAACTAAGTGTAAAGGAAGAAGAAGAAGAAGAATGAAGTGCTTAAAACTTGTAAATGAAGAAGAAAAGTTCCAATAGAAAAGCCAAAAATGAGCTTCTCCGGAGAGTACCCGGAAGTTCTTACAAAGCTAGTAAAAGTGCTAAAAAGTGAATAAAACTGCTAAGTGTTAAAAAGTGATCAAAAGTGTAAAAAGTCCTCTACAAGTACATCAATCTCTTCTATTTATACTACTCCTAAAACTCTTCAGAGATCTTCAATTTGGGTTAGCAATGTGGGCTTTCTCATTGTTGAATTCTTGGCTCAATTGGAGGTGTTGCTAGGCTTGGAAAGGAAGGGTTCATTCATCATGATTCTGGCCCATTGGCTTGGCGTTATTGGCACTAACTCCAGGCCAAATGCACGTTGGCAACGTGCAGGACAATTTCCTGGGCATGAAGTATGAGACTTGGGCGTTGCTAGCCCAAGTTGTTGCCAACAACTTGCTTTTCCTCTTCTTGGCCTTACTTTCATGCTAAATGTAGCCCAGAATTTGAGTGTCAACCTTCAGCTTCAATATGGACTATTATACATCATTGGAAAGCTCTTGATGTCTATTTTCTAATGCCACTGGAATCACCTCAATTGGACTTTCCTAGCTCAAGTTATGGTTCCTCAAAGAAGGTAAGGTCAAGCTGCCAAGTTGTTGCCAAGTTGTTGTGAATAACGCACCCTCAACCCCAAGTTGGCAACGTGCCCGTGCATCACTCTTCCAAGGCAAGGACTTGGGGCTGGCGTTGTTGCAAAACACGCCCCCCTTGTGGCACGTTGGCAACGTGCTCGACCCACACCCCAAGGCCAATCTCTAGCTTTCTTGAATTTCACTTCATGTTCTTGTTTTTAGGGCCTAAAGATGACTCTGGTTTGGCTTCAATTTTGTGCTCCATCATAGACTATTATATATGGTTGGAAAGCTCTGAATGTCAGCTTTCCAATGCAACTGGAAGCACTCAATTTGGATCTCTGTAGCTCAAGATATCTTCCATTGAAGAGGACATGGTCAGGCTGCCTTGTTGGAGTTGTTGTGAATAACGCCCATACATTTCAAGTTAGCAACGTGCACCATAATTTCCTGGCGTTGTTGTGAATAACTCCTTCTCTTTAGCACGTTGGCAACGTGCTCGAGCCCTTCTCAAGGCTCCATGCTTGCTTCCTGGCGTTGGCAACGTGCATGGCAAGGCCATTGGGCGTTGGCAACGTGTTTGGTGCGCTTGTGGGCGTTTGGAACTTGGTTGGCACGGCTGGTGGGCGTTTGGAACTTGGTTGGCACCAAGACTTGGTGCCTAGCCAAGCATTCTTGTGTGGCGTTGGCAACGCCATTCTTGAGTTGGCAACGCCAGCTCCTTTTCTTCCAGGGCTCCATTTGTTGCTTGGTTGTGTGGCGTTGGCAACGCCCATCTTGAGTTGGCAACGCCAGCTCCTTTTCTTCCAGGGCCAAGCTTGATTGTTTGGCGTTGTTAGCCTGCGTTGTCCTCAAAAACGCCCCTCATCTCTAGGCTGGCAACGTGCTCGAGGCTCCAAATTAGCTCCCCAAGATTGCTTGGGTGGACGTTGGCAACGTGGTTCTAGAGTTGGCAACGCCAGCTCTTCCTCCAGGGCCAAATTGCTTGTGTGGGCGTTGGCAACGCCAGCTTCAAGTTGGCAACGCCAACTTTGCTTCCTCTAGGGCCAAGTTCCTTGCTTGTGTCTTGTGTGTGGCGTTGGCAACGTGGTTTTCAAGTTGGCAACGCCAACTTTGCTCCTTGGTTGCCTCCAGGGCCAAGCTTGCTTGTTTGTGGCTTGTGTGTGGCGTTGGCAACGTGGTTTTCAAGTTGGCAACGCCAACTTTGCTCCTTGGTTGCCTCCAGGGCCAAGCTTGCTTGTTTGTGGCTTGTGTGTGGCGTTGCCTTCAATAACGCAGCCCTCTTCCAAGTTGGCAACGCCAACTCCTTCTTGCCCAGCTTGCATCCTTCTTGCTTCCATGCTTCCTTGTTTCATCACCTATCATCAACAAAGGAAATAGCTTCAAAGTCTTACCAATTCATGCACAAATTCCATGAGATTCATTCATACTCATTCATATATGCATTCCTTAAAACATTTGCATGAATTTGGCTAGAATTAACATGTTCCTTGATATCATCATACATGGAAACAAAACTCATAAAAGGACTTGTTTATTTAGAGAAAATGAGTGAAATTAAGCTAAAACTAACTAAACTAACTAACTAATAAAGCAAATATGCACTTGCATCACCCATGCAACAAGTCGGAATTTTAATGGTTCAAGAGTTCTATGCCAATGCATGGATCACTACGAACCATGATCAAAGTGTGAACCCGAGTCCAAAGAATTATCTCACAATGGTTCGGGGGAAATACTTAGATTTTAGTCCGGAAAATGTGAGGTTGGCTTTCTACTTGCCCATGATGCAAGGAGATGAACGCCCCTACACTAGAAGGGTCAACTTTGATCAAAGGTTGGACCAAGTCCTCATGGACATATGTGTGGAAGGAGCTCAATGGAAAAGAGACTCCAAAGGCAAACCAGTTCAACTGAGAAGACTGGACCTCAAGCCTGTAGCTAGAGGATGGTTGGAGTTCATTCAACGCTCCATCATTCCCACTAGCAACCGATCTGAAGTTACTGTGGATCGGGCCATCATGATTCATAGCGTCATGATTGGAGAGGAAGTAGAAGTTCATGAAGTCATCTCCAATGAAATCTACAAAATAGCCGATAAGTCCTTGACGATTGGATTTTTGACGGTTTAGAATTTCACAAATAAAATCTCGTTGTAAAGTATAGTTTCTAAACCAAACAATAATCCTTTCATACAAAAAGTTGTTTGTCACTAGTACAAACCCCTAAAATTTATAAACCGAAGTATTCAAACCTCGGGTCGTTCTCCCTAGGAATTACAATAAAGTGTCTTGTTATTGGTTTGAGTTGTTTTGGGGTTTTGGATAAGAGACATGAAAGTAAATGGCAATGAAAATAAACTAACAACTATAAAAGGCTCTTGGCAAGGTATGAGAACTAGAAGTTCTATCCTAGTTATCCTTCTCAATTGTGATGAGAATTGTTCATTGCTACCACTTAGTTAACCCTTACTAAATAAAGGAAAGTCAAGTGGATGAATTGACTTGAGCCACAAGTTCTAGCCAACTCCCAAGGAAAGACTAGCTTTAGTGCACTCCAAACCAATTAGCAATCTCTCCAATTATCAATCAACAAAGGAATTAGATAACTCAAGTGTCACTAATTACTCTACCTAGGCCAAGAGGAACAAAATCTACACTAAATCTAGAAGAGGCATTTCAACAAACACATAGAGTGCAATACAAGTAAACAACATAAATTGCAAGAATTAAAGAGAGATCTAACTATAAAGGCAAGAGATCAATAATAGAAAAGCAAAGAGGAACAATTATTATGAATTACCTCTTATTGAATTGAAAGAATGTAGAGGGAACAATACTAGATCTACAACAAAATGTAAGAACAACATAGAGGAAATTACAACAAAAGAGTAGAAGAAGAATGAATCTAACAACAAAGAATTGAAAGGTAGAAGTAGAAGAAAGCAAAGATTAAAACCTAGATCTAAGAACTAATCCTAATCCTAATCCTAATTCTAGAGAGAAGTGAGAGCTTCTCTCTCTAGAAACTACTTCTAAACTAATCCTAATGTGTGTAATGTACTAATGAGTTGGAAAAATCCCCCTTTTCTCTTCAATCCTTGGCTTTAAATAGCATCTTTGGCACCAAAGTTGGTTGCAATTGGGCCCCACAACCCCTCAGAATTCGTTGGTTGCGAATTCATTAAAAAATCATAAACCAACACCGACGCGTACGCGCACAGCACGCGTACGCGTCCATGGGGTAATTCGCAGGTGCGCGCAAGCGCCAGGTGCGCGCGCGCGTCCATGGGCGAGTTCAACTTCTTTGACTTTTCATGATTTCTCCACTTTGCATGCTTTCCCTCTTCACTCCTTTGATCCATTCCTAGCCCTTTTCAATCTGAAATCACTAACAAAAATATCAAGGCATCTGGTGGAATCAAAGGGAGATTAAAACCATCAAATTAAGGGTCTAAAAGCATGTTTTCACATCTAAGCACAAATAAGGAGACAATCACAAAACCATGCTATTTCAATGGATAAATGAGGGTAAAAGGTTATAAAATCCCCTAAAATCAATACAAGATAAACCGTCAAAATGGGGTTTGTCAGTCCTCCAACACGGCAAGGCTAGCTTTTCCTCATCTTATTTGCCATCTATGTTACTCAGCTGGAGTTATCATAGAAGAAGACATCCTCATTGAAGAGGATAAGCCCATCACCAAGAAGAGGATGGAGCAAGCAAGAGAGACCCTCTACGGATCTCAAGAGATGCATGAGGAAGCTCATCATCAAGAAATCCCTTAGATGCCTCAAGGGATGCACTTTCCTCCCAACAACTATTGGGAACAACTCAACACTTCCTTAGAAGATTTGAGCTACAATGTGGAACAATTAAGGGTGGAACATCATGAGCACTCCGTCATTCTTCATGAAATAAGAGAAGATCAAAGGGCAATGAGGGAGGAGCAACAAAGGCAAGGAAGGGACATAGAAGAGCTTAAGGACATTGTTTGTCCTTCAAGAAGAAGACGCCACTAAGGTGGATTCATTCCTTGTTCTTATTTCTTTCTGCTTTTCGGTTTTTATGTTGTGTTCATTTATGTTTTGTGTCTCTACTTCATGATCATTAGTGTTTAGTAACTATGTCTTAAAGTTATGAATAATTCCATTAATCCTTCACCTTTCTTAGATGAAAATGTTTTTAATTCAAAAGAACAAGGAGTACATGAATTTCGAATTTATCCTTGAATTTAGTTTAATTATATTGATGTGGTGACAATACTTTTTGTTTTCTGAATGAATGCTTAAACAGTGCATATTTTTGATCTTGTTGTTTATGAATGTTAAAATTGTTGGCTCTTGAAAGAATGATGAACAGAGAGAATGTTATTGACAATCTAAAAAATCATGAAATTGATTCTTGAAGCAAGAAAAAGCAGTGAAAAAGCAAAAGCTTGTGAAAAAAAATAGAAAGACAAAGAAAAAGCAAGCAGAAAAAGCCAATAGCCCTTAAAACCAAAAGGCAAGGGTAAAAAGGATCCAAGGCTTTGAGCATCAATGGATAGGAGGACCCAAGGAAATAAAATCTAGGCCTAAGCGGCTAAATCAAGCTGTCCCAAACCATGTGCTTGTGTCATGAAGGTTCAAGTAAAAAGCTTGAGACTGAGTGGTTAAAGTTGTGATCCAAAACAAAAAGAGTGTGCTTAAGAGCTCTGGACACCTCTAACTGGGGACTCTAGCAAAGCTGAGTCACAATCTGAAAAGGTTCACCCAGTCATGTGTCTGTGGCATTTATGTATTCGGTGGTAATACTGGAAAACAAAATGCTTAGGGCCATGGCCAAGACTCATAAGTAGATGTGTTCAAGAATCAACATACTTAACTAGGAAAGTCAATAACACTATCCGAAATTCTAAGTTCCTAGAGAAGCCAATCATTCTAAACTTCAAAGGAAAAAGTGAGATGCCAAAACTGTTCAGAAGCAAAAAGCTACAAGTCCCGCTCATCTAATTAGAATTAATATTCATTGATATTTTGGAATTTATAGTATATTCTCTTCTTTTTATCCTATTTGATTTTCAGTTGCTTGGGGACAAGCAACAATTTAAGTTTGGTGTTGTGATGAGCGGATAATTTATACGCTTTTTGGCATTGATTTTAGGTAGTTTTTAGTAAGTTCAAGCTACTTTTAGGGATGTTTTCATTAGTTTTTATGTTAAAATTCACATTTCCGGATTTTACTATGAGCTTGTGTGTTTTTCTATGATTTCAGGTAATTTCTGGCTGAAATTGAGGGACTTGAGCAAAACTCTGATAGGAGGCGGACAAAGGACTGCTGATGTTGTTGGAATCTGACCTCCCTGCACTCGAAATGGATTTTCTGGAGCTACAGAACTCCAAATGGCGCGCTCTCAACGGCGTTGGAAAGTAGACATTCAGAGCTTTCCAGAAATATATGATAGTTCATACTTTATTCGGTAATTGACGATGTAAACTGGCGCTCAACGCCTGTTCCATGTTGCTGTCTAGAGTAAAACGCCAGAAACACGTCACGACCCGGCGTTGAACGCCCAAAACACGTTACAACTTGGCGTTCAACTCCAAAAGAAGCCTCAGCTCGTGGATAGATCAAGCTCAGCCCAAACATACACCAAGTGGGCCCCGGAAGTGGATTTATGCATCAATTACATACTCCTGTAAACCCTAGTAGCTAGTTTATTATAAATAGGACTTTTTACTAGTGTATTAGACATCTCTGGACGCCTAGTCATTAGACCTTCATGGGGGCTGGCCATTCGGCCATGCCTGAACCTTTCACTTATGTATTTTCAACGGTGGAGTTTCTACACACCATAGATTAAGGGTGTGGAGCTCTGCTATACCTCAAGTTTCAATGCAATTACTATTATTTTCTATTCAATTCTCTTTATTCCTATTCTAAGATATTCGTTGCACTTCAACTTGATGAATGTGATGATCCGTGACACTCATCATCATTCTCACCTATGAATGCGCGTGACTGACAACCACTTCCGTTCTACCTTAGGCCGGGCGCATATCTCTTGGATTCCTTAAACAGAATCTTCGTGGTATAAGCTAGAATTGATGGCGGCATTCATGGGAATCCAGAAAGTCTAACCTTGTCTGTGGTATTCCGAGTAGGATTCCGGGATTGAATGACTGTGACGAGCTTCAAACTCTTGAAGGCTGGGCGTTAGTGACAGACGCAAAAGAATCAAGGGATTCTATTCCAACCTGATTAAGAACCGACAGATGATTAGCCGTGCTGTGACAGAGCATTTGGACCATTTTCACTGGGAGAATGGGATGTAGCCATTGACAACGGTGATGCCCTACATACAGCTTGCCATGAAAAGGAGTAAGAAGGATTGGATGAAAGCAGTAGGAAAGTAGAGATTCAAAAGGAGCACAGCATCTCCACACACCTATCTGAAATTCCCACCATGGAAATACATGAGTAACTTTATCTTTATTTTATGTTTATTATTTACTATTAATTTTCGAAAATCCATAATCAATTACTATCCGCCTGACTGAGATTTACAAGATGACCATAGCTTGCTTCATACCAACAATCTCTGTGGGATCGACCCTTACTCACGTAAGGTATTACTTGGATGACCCAGTACACTTGCTGGTTAGTTGAACGGAGTTGTGACCATGCATAGCAAAGTGCCATAATAATAAATTTCATACAAGTACAAAGAGACCAACTTTGATGATCACAATTTTGTCCACCATACGCCAATGTTGTGTGTTGAACTCTAGCATTTGCACGCCAACGCTGGGTCATGCGTATGCGTGGGCCACGCGTACGCGTGACATGAAGAACGTTGGTGCCACCAACGTTGAGTCCAATGTTAGTGGCAACACTCAAAAATATTTTTGCATGCAACGTTTGTGCCACCGTTTATACACAAACGTTGCTCACCAACGCTAAGGCCAATTTCATTTTCAATGGCACCCATGCAAACTTGTGAATGTTGGTTAGTTAACAGCCAATGTCAACGTCATAAAAAGTCATTCCTAACTGCTTCAATCAAGGCCAAAACCCACATCCAAGTACTTGAAGACCCATTTTGAAGATGTGAAGAAGAGTATAAATAGATGAATTTTGAAGTTACAAAAGAAGGCTCTGAAGGCTGGAGGATTAGAGACTCTAGAGACCTTAGTTTAGCATTTCTCTTTTGTACCCATTTTACATTCTACACTTTCTTCTTAGTTTGTATTGAGCTTCATTTACTTTTATGCAATTACAATTTCCCGCACTTCTTCTCTTTTGCAATTTTACAATTGAGTTCGTATTCAGTTTGATTAACTTTCAAGCAATTTAAATTCCTTGCACTTTGACGTCGGGATTTTTGCCAGTAAAGAATTTCATAAAAACAGTCGCGTTGTAGATATAGTCTCTAAACCGACAGAAATCCCTTCGTACAAACGTTTTGGTTGTCACAAGTAACAAACCCCTAAATAAATTGTTAACCGAGTATTTAAACCTCGGGTCGTCTTCTCAAGGAATTACAGGGAGGTATGTTCTTATTATTGGTTATGAAAAAGGTAAAATTGGGGTTTTGAGAGTGAAGAATAAATATGGCAAATAAATTAAATGGCAATTAAAATAAATAAATACTGTAAAGCAACTTTTGGCAAGATGAGAGAAATTAGAAGTCCAACTTAGTTATCCCTCTCAACAATAATGAAAGTTGTATCTTAATTCCACTTTGTTAACCCTTGAAGCAAAGGTAAGTCAAGGGACTAATTAGTTTTACCTTCGAATCCTATTTATTTCCTAAGAAAAAGTTGGGATAATTGAAGTTCAGTTCAATTAACAAGATAACGATTATCAATTACGCTGAGTTAGATAACTGTTGAGTTACTGATTTCTTAACCAAGACCAAAAGGGAAAAAAGTAAATTGTTGGAATAAAATATCTTCAGATTGGAAGCAATGGTAACGTAAATAAAAGCAAGCAATCATAAACTGAAAATACCTCAATTATCATTAATTCAAACAATAATCTGTGACATGGAAGAATTCATAAATTAAATTATAAAAGTAAATAATTAACTCAAATGCTGGAATAACTAAATAAAGTGAAAAGTAATATTAAAACAAAGGAATATAAAATCTAGATCGAGAGTCACTCTTAAAAACAAAGAGAAGTCCTAAATCCTAAGAGAGAGAGGAGAGAACCTCCCTCAAAACTAAATCTAAATCATGAAAAGTGAATTATGAAAAGCATCATAATGTATGGATGCATTTCCCCACTTTATAGACTCTAATCTGTGTTCTCTGGGCCGAAACCTGAGTCAGAAACAGCCTAGAAGTCACTTCCAACACTTTCTGGTCCGTACAAGTCGCGGAAAAGTGACGCGGCCGCGCGGGTTGCGTTCCTACCAGGTCACGCGTCCGCGTGACTCACGCGTTCGCGTCGCCTGGCGTCGGGGCAGCTATGGCAAATTACATATCAAATCGAAGCCCCGGATGTTAGCTTTCCAACGCAATTGGAACCGCGTCGTTTGGACATCTGTAGCTAAAGTTATAGCCGTTTGAGTGCGAAGCAGTCAGGCTGGACAGCTTAGCAATTTCTCCAACTTATTGTATTCCTTGCACTTTTGCATGCTTCCTTTTCATCCTCTGAGTCATTCCTGCCTTGTAATCTCTGAAATCACTTAACACACATATCAGGACATCTAATGGTAATAACATAGGGAACTTAAGGCCAAAGAAGCATGTTTTCAATCAAAGCACATAATTAGGAAGGCAAATGTAAAACCATGCAAATAGTATGAATAAGTGGGTAAAGAGTTGATAAAAACCACTCAATTGAGCACAAGATAAACCATGAAATATGGGTTTATCAACCTCCCCACACTTAAACATTAGCATGTCCTCATGCTAAGCTCAAGAGAAGCTATAAAGGAATGAAGAGGAAAGATAGAATGTATGAGATGCAACCTATGAATGCAACTAAATGCAAAATGTTTCTAGCTACTTGGTTAAAAATAAATAAGTTCTCCAAGACAAAAATAATTCAGATTTCACTAATTCAAATCATACAGTAAAAACAAGTAAACTTGTAAGAAAATAGCTAATGAAAGCAGGGAACATAGAATCAAGCATTGAACCCTTACTGGTAGTGTATATCACTCTAAGTCTCAAGTGTCTAGGGTCAGTCACTCTACTCTCCTCTATTCATGCTTTCTAAACTTTGTTCTTCATCTAACCAAGCATACTAATGCAAACATCATGAGGTCTTTTCAGGGTTGTAATGGGGCTAAGGTGAAGGTAAGGGTATATATAAGGCTAAGTGAGCTAGTAAAGTGAATCCTTGAGTAGTCTAAGATCTCACCTAACATATACATACTCTGTAAAAATTTTAAAATTATACTTAGCTTCCCATAATTTTCTCACTTTTTGTGTTACATGCTCATGTATCAAATTTATTTTTGAATTTTGTCCCATGTGCATTGATTCTTTTCTTTTTTATTTTGCATTTGGGGTAATATTATTTTTCTCTCTTTTTTTTTGTATCCCCTTATTTAATTACTTAATATTGTTTTTCAATGCACATAGTAATTTAATTATTTTGATTTCACATGAGCATGCTTTCCAAATTTTCAAATAACTTATTTAATTTAATTCCTACTTTTTTTTTTTCATATCATCCCATGCCCATAAAATTCTCCACACTTAAATTATACACAATATCTATCTTAAGCTAACCAAGGATTCAACTTGGGATTTTTATTTTGTTTTTCTGCTTAAGGCTAGTAATGTGTTTATAAAACAAAAGGGAATTAAAAGCTCAAGGGGGCTAACAAGGGTGATGTAAAAGGTAGGCTAATTTTGGGATAAGTGAGCTAAAATCAAACAATGGCCTCAATCATATGCAAGCATGTAAATATACTAAATAATGGACATATAGAATGGAACAAAATAAAGATTGCAATTATAGAGAAGTGAACACACAAGAATAAAATATTTATGGTTAAATAATGTAACCATGTAATTAAGCTCAATTCTCACAGGTTGTGTGTTCTTTGGCTTAAAAACCATGTTCCAATTACAACTTCAAACAGGTTTTACACAAAAAGTTTTAATTTAAATTAGTGAAATATATTTTTTTTTCAAAATAGGGTCTTAAAAAAAATTTATTATTTTAACCAAGTAGTAACTAAATGTATAAAATCAAACAAATATGCAATTAAACATGCAAATGCAATAATGAACAAACAAATAAAATAAAACATTGGTGTTGAAAGAGGAAATAACTAACCCATGGAGATCGGTATCGACCTCCCCACACTTAAAGATTGCACCGTCCTCGGTGCATGCTAAGATGTGCGAGTGGACGGGGGTTGTGGTTCCTCAGCTGGGGCTCTTTCTGTTCCTTTCCTTGCCGGTGATTTGGGAGTAGCTTTCTCTTTTCCTTTCTTGGTGGCCATCCTGAAAAAAGGAAGAGAAAGTAAATTAAATTCAAAGAGATAACTATAGCAAGGAAGAGAACGGAAAAGGTGGTGATGGATGCACATTAGGATGTAACTGACATTAACACATGCTCGCGAGTACATGTGAAAAGCCATCAATGGAAAATAGCTAGTGCATATAAGGACAAGTGAATGCAAGGTGTTTATTGGCATGCCGGCAAAGGGCATGAGTAGCATAGACCAAGCATTACTGGTAATAAATCACCATGTTTGTATTGACAATTATGTTCAATTAATAAAATAGTAAAGGGAGTTTATGAAAAGCAAGCATTGAATAGTATAAAGTAAAATAGAGAAGTGCATAATGCTATATGGCTTTTTCACAAACACATAGCATGCATGGTGAATACGATATAGAAAGTATTAAAGTGAACATTCAAGCAACCCTTTAAAAATATAATTGCCAAACAGTTTTGCAACAATCCACAATGACCCAAATAAAATTCCAACACCAATGAAAATAATGCAATGAATGAAAGTATGCAAACAAATTAAAATAAAATAAAAAGAAAAATAAGAAGAATGAGAAGGGAAAGAAGGGAAGAGGAAGTAAATAGGAAAGGAAAAGAAAAATTAGGATTTTGAGGAGAAAAAGATAAGATATTTGGCAATTTTAGGGTGAGCTGTGCGGCGCATGCGACGCGGCCGCGTAGGGCATGCGTTCGCGTGGATGCGCGTTAAGTATGGGCACGCGATCGCGTCAGTCACGCGATCGCGTGACCCATGTTATGCTTCCTGCGTGAGTGCAGCCTCGCGCCAGCACAACTCTCTGTTCAAATTAATTTATTTGCCAAAATTGGGGTGACGCGATCGCGTGGGGCACGCGATCGCGTGAGTGTGCTTCAGAAGATGGATGACGCAACCGCGTGGGGCACGCGGTCGCGTGATAAGGATTGTGCTTCCAGCACCAATCCAGCACCACTCTCGCACAATATTTCATTGTGCACCCTTTTACGTCGAAAACCCAGGGCACGCGCCCGCGTGGGGCACGCGGTCGCGTGGGAGGCCATACTTCCCATTCGACGCGGTCGCGCGGGTCGATATGTGCCATTAGCATGCCTCCAGCCACGCTCCAGCGTGACTCTCTGTTCACTTCTAATTTTCCTTTCTCTCCAAGCGACGCGGACGCGTCGCTGATGCGATCGCGTCGCGTAGCAAAATTTTTTTTTTTAATGCATGAACAATGCAGAATGCAGTGATTAATATGAGTGCTATGTATGATTTCAGGTTTACTAAAGTAAAATGAAAAGGAAATAAAAATAAAAACAAATAATGATGAAATAAACTAAAAAAAAACGACCATACCATGGTGGGTTGTCTCCCACCTAGCACTTTTAGTTAGAGTCCTTAAGTTGGACATTGGAGGAGCTTCCGGTTAGGGTGGCTTATGTTTAAATTCGTCCAAAAATCTCCACCAGTGCTTGGAATGCCAATAGCCTCCAGGGTCCCAAACTAGGCATGTGAAGCTTCTGAACAGCTTCAAACTGATTTTTAGGTTCCCGGGGTGATAAATGTCAGAATAAACTCTAGGATTCCAAGCCTTGCTTTTAAATCTGCCTCCGTCTTGATCTACCTGTTTCCATCCGGGCGGTTTAAAGAATAGAATCTCACCATGGTAACCAAACGTTCTCCGTGATCCATGCAATTGAGCACGATACCAATCCGTGTATTTCGAGATGAAGCGTGGAACTTTATTGAACCTTGTGCACCAGCTCGGAGTACGTGCCATTTTCCTCTTACTCTTAAAGCCGCAGAGTGCTCTAAGCTGGCCATCTGTTTCAAGTAAACCATATTCAAGTGAATAAGTAAAGTTATAAGTTACGGATTGTACCCATTTGAAGCTTGTATTAGGTGGTAGTGGCCTTGGGATGGGTGTTTCTAGTGGCTCTGCAAGCTCTACTCCCTTGTGGTCTTCAGTGAATTCCTCCACCTCTTTGCAAATTTCTTCAACTTCACCCATGTCTTGATCAAAGTCATTGATATCTTCCTCGTCACTTGAGTCATAAATAGGAGGTTGAGAAAAGTCGACCTCTGCATCATCTTTGTATTCACTTGGGGAAGATTCTTTTGTCTCAAGGAATTCACTTGCAGATGCAAGTTCATCACTGAGAGAACAGGACTCGTGATCATCATCATCAAGGATGCCTGTATCCTGGGTTATTCCGTTCGGTTCTTCATAAGATATTTGCAATGGAGGCGGTGCAAAATCCTCCTCAGCGTCAGTTGTAACATCCTTGATGGAATTTTCCACGACAACTGACTCTTCCTCTTCTGCAATGACAGCTTTCTCTACTTGTTCTAATACGAAGCTATGCTCTATGCTGTTCACTGGAGCTTCCTGCATCTCCTTTGTACTGCTTTCTTCATTGGATTCTCTGCATAAAGCCATGGGGGTCTGTTGAGGGGCTGAGCGTCCGGAAGACAATTGTTTTAGCCTCTCCACCATTGCTTGCTCCAGTTGATGAAGGACTGTAGTACATTGTTTTAGTGATTCTTCGAGGCTACCCTATGATTCTGACTTTGATGGATATGGGTACTGTGTATGGGGGAGCGGTGGTTCTTGGGGGTAATTGGATTGGCATTGGGGCGGATAAGGATCGTATGGTGGCGAATCGCAAAAAGAAGCTTGTGAGTGTGGTGGTTCGAGGTCATGTTGAGAGGATGGTCTATAGGCACGGGGTGGGGCTTGTTGGTAGTTACAAGGTTGTCCACCATATCTTTCAGCTGGGTATGCATTGTAGAATGGTCGTTGTCCATGATATCTTGGAGGGTATTGTTGCCTAAAGGTTTGATTAGATCCCCTTGACTGCATCCATCCTTGATTGGTCTGACCTTGATGCACATTCCTGCTGTAGTTTCTATTTCCTTCAACAAAGTTAGAACCAAACTTAAAGCGAGAGGGGTGAGAATTCATAGTAGTTATCAGAAATAAGGGGGAAAAAGAGAAAACAAATAAACAAGTAAAAGAAAAATATTTTTGTTATTTTTTTTATTTTTTATTTTTTTTGAAAATATTTACAATAACCAATAATAAGGCACACATTTGCAATTCCCCGGCAACGGCGCCATTTTGACGTCGGGATTTTTGCCAGTAAAGAATTTCATAAAAACAGACGTGTTGTAGATATAGTCTCTAAACCGACAGAAATCCCTTCGTACAAACGTTTTGGTTGTCACAAGTAACAAACCCCTAAATAAATTGTTAACCGAGTATTTAAACCTCGGGTCGTCTTCTCAAGGAATTGCAGGGAGGTATGTTCTTATTATTGGTTATGAAAAAGGTAAAATTGGGGTTTTGAGAGTGAAGAATAAATATGGCAAATAAATTAAATGGCAATTAAAATAAATAAATACTGTAAAGCAACTTTTGGCAAGATGAGAGAAATTAGAAGTCCAACTTAGTTATCCCTCTCAACAATAATGAAAGTTGTATCTTAATTCCACTTTGTTAACCCTTGAAGCAAAGGTAAGTCAAGGGACTAATTAGTTTGACCTTCGAATCCTATTTATTTCCTAAGAAAAAGTTGGGATAATTGAAGTTCAGTTCAATTAACAAGATAACGATTATCAATTACGCTGAGTTAGATAACTGTTGAGTTACTGATTTCTTAACCAAGACCAAAAGGGGAAAAAGTAAATTGCTGGAAATAAAATATCTTCAGATTGGAAGCAATGGTAACGTAAATAAAAGCAAGTAATCATAAACTGAAAATACCTCAATTATCATTAATTCAAACAATAATCTGTGACATGGAAGAATTCATAAATTAAATTATAAAAGTAAATAATTAACTCAAATGCTGGAATAACTAAATAAAGTGAAAAGTAATCTTAAAACAAAGGAATATAAAACCTGGATCGAGAGTCACTCTTAAAAACAAAGAGAAGTCCTAAATCCTAAGAGGGAGAGGAGAGAACCTCCCTCAAAACTAAATCTAAATCATGAAAAGTGAATTATGAAAAGCATCATAATGAATGGATGCATTCCCCCACTTTATAGACTCTAATCTGTGTTCTCTGGGCCGAAAACTGAGTCAGAAACAGCCTAGAAGTCACTTCCAGCACTTTCTGGTCCGTACAGGTCTCGGAAAAGTGACGCAGCCGCGCGGGTTGCGTTCCTACCAGGTCACGCGTCCGCGTGACTCACGCGTTCGCATCGCCTGGCGTCAGGGCAGATATGGCAAATTATATATCAAATCGAAGCCCCGGACGTTAGCTTTCTAACGCAACTAGAACCGCGTTGTTTGGACCTCTGTAGCTAAAGTTATAGACGTTTGAGTGCGAAGCGGTCAGGCTGGACAGCTTAGCAATTTCTCCAACTTATTGTATTCCTTCCACTTTTGCATGCTTCCTTTCCATCCTCTGAGTCATTCCTGCCTTGTAATCTCTGAAATCACTTAACACACATATCAGGGCATCTAATAGTAATAACATAGGGAACTTAAGGCCAAAGAAGCATGTTTTCAATCAAAGCTCATAATTAGTAAGGCAAATGTAAAACCATGCAAATAGTATGAATAAGTGGGTAAAGAGTTAATAAAAACCACTCAATTGAGCACAAGATAAACCATGAATTATGGGTTTATCACACTTGTTCTTAGAGCGATGACTAACTAAACCCCAATCATTAGGGGAGGAGCTCTATTGTAATTCACATGATTGAATGAACATCTTCTTCTCAATCCGCTTGGGTAGCTATAGGATACCTTCTGTTTTGATTAAGATTCACTCACTCCGGAAGGTCGTTTGAATCTATTGATTGCTTGTGTGAGCCTTGGAACGGGAATCCTGAGCATTAGAATTGGAACTCTATCCTTCACAATTCTCTTTACCAACACTATTCAGGAGGAATTGAGGTCTTGAGAATTTGTGTGGCATATGGATAAGATAATGCACGTAACCTCTTCTCATGACAATTAGATCAAGGAATTGGCAAGATTGATTGTGATTAGAGAGATTGGGTTGCCAAGAAATTGGGATCCAATCAATTACAATATGCCATAGATCTACTCATTTGATTGAGAAGAAAGTTGAGACCCATTTGATTCATGATGGATTATGATATCTCCAATCCCTAATGAATCTTTCTCTCTGTTATTTCTCACTTTGATTGCCTCGAGTTTCATTTAATTGCTTTGAATTTACTGCTTCCTTTAATTTCCCAACACCCAATCCCCATTTACATTTCATGCCATTTACTTTTCATGCAATTTAAGTTTCTTGCCATTTACATTTTCACAATTTACATTCTGCCATTTACTTTCAGCACTTTAGAATTCTTGCAATTTATATTCTGTTAAATCAATTTCTCCAAAACTCTTCCAAATATTGGCTTGACTAGACTCATCACCCAACTAAAATTGCTTGATCCATCAATCCCTGTAGGATTGACCTCACTCTTGTGAGTTTTACTACTTGATGCGACCCAGTATACTTGCTGGTAGTTAATATGGATGCAATTTTTCCACCATCAAGTTTTTGGCGCCGTTGTCGAAGGTTGATTAAGATTGACAATGATTAAGTGGGTGATAAGTATCGATTAAGCATTTTTCTCTGTGTTTGCTATTTAAGTTCTTTTAATTTTCTATTTTCTCTTGATACTAAGGTGTTTGTGTTATTGTTTCATTAAGAAATTCTTATCTGTGACATGAGGAATTTCAATCTTCCTTGGTGATTATGTTTTAAAAAATTCAAATGGAGTTTACCTCATCTTTTGATCAAGCAAATTTCATGGGATATTCCCCATCACCACAAAATAATTCAAGTCATTATCCTAATGGTGGCTGGGAATATCACCAAGAAATGATAGATTATGAGCAATCAACCTAAATGAGATACCTCCCAGAGCCACAAAATAACCCTTATTGTTATGACAATTACATAAATTGTGGTTGGGGAGAGGATTTTAATGCTCCATATTCCAATCATCAAGAGTCATCACCACTTGAGCGTACCTTCAACTCATTCATACAAAATTGTCCAATCCCACCTCATGATTGTTCACATCAAAACTCTTCATCACTTGAGTGTGCCTCAGTACAAAATTCTTTCCATACTCCTCAAAATGACTTCACCACAATGCCCACATATCCAAAAAGTTATTCTCAACCTTCATCTATTGAGCGATCATTTGAATAATACCTACAAACATCCCTAGAATATTGGAAAGAACAAGAAATCTTCTTCAAGAAGATAGACGGGCATTTAGAGCAAATAAGGGAAAATAAATGATTGCTAAGCAAGGAAGATAAAGACCAATTGGAGGGTGTAAAGGAGGAAGTGGAAAAGCAAGATAAAGAGGCTCTTATATCAAGTGAGACCCCAATGAAGAAGGAGGTGGTAGAGGTATATGAGCATAGGACTCCATATCCACATAGGCTACTGATGCGGGTGCATTATTGCCTATTTTCAGTTGTTATTTCAGTAGATTTTAGTTTAGTTTTCATACAAATTTTCTTAATAAATGAGTAATGGC